>NW_003315843.1:80224-97104 GCF_000151355.1 Fusarium vanettenii 77-13-4 | reverse complement strand
ATAGATACTTAAAGAAGATATATATAACCCTAGAATAAATAAAAAGAAATAAAAAGAAAAGGTATAACCCTAACTCTAGGATGAAATAAAAAGAAATAAAAAGAGATATAACCTTAATACTAAGGTAAAAAGAAAAAGAAATATATATATATATAACCCTAGTGCTATATACTAAAATTAACTTTAATAGAGTTGATTTATTTTGCCCCACTTCATAGGGGGTAGAATTAATTTATGCCGGGGGGTAGAATTAATTTTTAGAAAATCACTTAATAGGTCGAGAGGGGGGGTAAAGTTAATATTTACTAGGGGTAGAGTTTATTTTAGCAAGGGGGTAGAGTTAAATTTATAATTAGCTATAAACCTTACTATCTAATTAAGGCATATTATACGCGAGGAACGCTAATATACATCGCGTAAGACTTATTATAATTAGACATTAGGGGGGGTAATTATAATCGGAAAGAAGTTAGAATTTTTAATTATAGTACTTTAATTTTTCGATTATTATACTATGCTATGATAATAAGCTCTATTATAAAATATAGCTCGGCCGGTATTATTTATTTATTTATTTTATTTCTTAAATATAAGCTCCTTATATACTAATTATATTAATTTAGGTATATTATAAATAAAATTACTATATACTTACGAATACGATATTATAATATAGACCTAGAAAGTTAGCATAAGCTAATAGAAACTATATAAAAATTACCCTATATATTATAAAATTAGTCTTAATTAGATTAACTATAGTATTTATTATTAATAATTAAGCTTATTACTTATTTTAGCGCGCTAGAGCTAGATAAACTAAAGTATTAAGTATATAGCTATATTATATATTAGGTTTAAAAAATTTAAGCTTATTATATTAAAACCTATTAATAAGTTAATCTAAGGTATAAAGGATAATTACTAAAGGAATACCTAATACCTCTTATTAAATTACTATAGATCGAAAATATTATATATTAATGTTTTTTCCCCTCTAGGGCGGGTAATAGATAGTTTAAAGTTAATTAAAATACTAGTCGGCAGAGAAAGAAGAAAAAGAAGAAGTTATAAGTAAAGCTAGCTTTCTTAAAGCTATAGGTAATAATTTAAAGTCTTCCCCTAGAAGTATTTATCTATCTAAGGTAGATATTAGAATAAAAAAAAGGAATACTAAGATGCTATAAATTAGCTATATATAATTAATAAGGATTTAAGTAATAAAACTTTTATAGCTATAAGTCTCTAGTTAGAGAGAACTTAATAGCCCTTTATATATTAAAATACTCAGCGAGATATATTATAAGTATTAATTAGACTATTAAACCGGTAATCCCTAATAATAGATTATACTTTAAGTTAAGGAACCCTTTAAGGCGATATAGACTTTATAAGCCTATATAAGGATAAATAAAAGATATTATATATTATAAGAGTATTAGACTTAGTTATAGATTATTACGAAGATATAATTTACTATATTAGCTATACCTTTCTTTATTAGCTACTTAGCTTATAACTTTAAAGCCCTTAAGAAATTCCCTTTAATCTTATAATAAAGAAGAATAATAAGCTTAAATATAAGTAAATTAAGAAAAAATCCTTAGCCTTTACTTTTTAGATATATTAAATATTAAGCTATACTTAATAAGAAATTATAGATATTAGGCTAAACTTAATACTCTTTACTTAATTAAAATAGATTTAGAACTATAGAGTCTAAGACTTATTTAATATATTAAAGGGGCTCTAGCTTAGGATAAAAAGTTAAAGTTATTATAATAATATTAGAGAAATACTTAATAATATTCTTATTAGCGATAATCGATTTAATAGGGATATATATAATATATTATAGGATAGATAAGGGATATATAGTAATAGATAAGATAAAGAGGGGGATAATAGGGATAATAATAATAATAATATAAAGGACTAAGAGCTTAAAGACGATAAGGATAATTATAATAATAATCCTAGATATAATAGCGACCTTATTAGAATTAATAAAGAGCCTTATTTAAAACCGCTTATTAGAGTAGAGGGTAAGTCTATTAAGCTAGTATTTAATAAATTCCTTAAGCTTCTATTCTACTTATATCTCACGCTATATATCGAGATATTTATTAATAAGTAGCTAGGCTTTATATTATTAATATACTTTAATAGGGTTCTTAGGTTCTCTAGAGACTATTATAAGTTTCTACTCGCCTAGTAATATTACCCCTAACTATTAGGAATTATCTATATCTAGTATATATTACTTCTAGAGTATATATTACCGCTATATCTATATCTTATTATTAGTATTCCGCAGCGGCCACAGATGAAGTAGCTCGAGACCTTAAATAAAATTTAAGAAAAGTATATAGTTTTAGGCTTATAATCCCTAGTCGTAGAGCTAATAAGCCTTCGAGACTTTAGCCATAATACTACCTATACCGAGCTATTATTAACCCTCTTTTACTAGAGTAATAATAATAAAATAATCTCTAATAGAACTCTTAAGCTAATAATAAGAGAATTTTATAAACTCTTAGAATACTTTATCTTATAGATAGAAATACTATATAATAATCTTATATTTAATATAAAACCTAATATTAACCTTTTAAAGATTAATAATAATATAGCTAGTTTAGAAAGTAACTATTACTTTATAGAGCACCTAGGGAATAGCCTTAAATTAATATACCTAGATCTATTTATCTAAGCTTATACTTTAAGTAAGAATAGACTTACTAGGGGTAATACCTAGAAGTAATATACTATTATATTATACTTAAAATAAGTAGCCGAGATAAAGGAGTAACTCGCTAGTAATCTTTATACTATATATAATTAGACTCCGCGAGTATATAAACTTTTTAGTCTTAAATATAAGAATAGTCTAAGTATAACTTATAGAGTATATATCTAGGCATATTATATAATATATATTATCCGCTATTATAAAGCAAAGCGACTAATAAATCGCGAGTTCTATATAATCTGCTTTCTATTAGTTAGGTTAAGCTATATTTTATACTTATATCTTATTTATATCTAAAAGCTAGCTAATTTATTGCGATGGGAGTAAGTCGGGTATATTAAAAGCTACTAGGAATACCCATAAACGCGACTACTCTTTTATAGTAATAAAAAGGCATAGCCTACTTCTCGCCTCATAGGTATTTTTATTAAGGCTACTTTAAAAGTTTAATAATAAGTAGTCTATATTTATCTATATTACTAATTAGTAATAATAATCACCGAGAAGTATATCTATAAAGTATATACCTTATTTAATTAATATAATAATAATAATAGCGATTCTAATATTAATATTATATTTACTTAGTAAAGCGGATATTGCCTACTATAGCGTGGGATTATATATAGACTTAATAGGGCATACCCTTTCTAGCTTTAGCTATTACTACTATATGCCTATGAGTAGGCCTCGACCTATTAGTATAAATTCCTTTATTAAATAAGTAAGAAGCTACCTTTATTATCTTAATATGCGCCTATTACTCTTAAGTTACTTACTATATACTATAAGCAAATAATTACTAATACTTTACTAGACTTTATATCTATTATAGACTAAACTTATCTATTGAAGCGACTAAGAGGATAAGAAACTATTAGATTATTAGTAGAACGGAGTTTAGGATCTATGCCGGCCCCGGAACTAGAAGATAGGGGTAGTAAAGTCTTATTTCCGCTAGATAATAAATCCTCTTATGCTACTCTATGACTTCTTAAAGGAGAAAATCCCGCATAGATAGACCACATTCTCTGCGTCCTTAATAAGCATTAGATTCTTATTTGTCTCCTCTGTAAGTTTATAATCGGGCTAAGAGTATTATCTAGTACTTCCGCAAAATGCACTGATTCAAAGGCGATAAGCTTTAGTAAGTAATCTCTTTCTATAATAGTAGAACTTTCTAAGATCTAACTACGGTGCCGCTACTAAATCACTAAAGTAGGCCTATCCCTAAGCTACTAAGATTAAGAGGGCATAGCTATAAGAGTTGCGAGTATTTAACTATAAACCGTAAAAATATCCTTAGCTATTATAGTTAACTTAAGTATAGAGCTTAATAGGCTAGTGAAAGAGGATGGAAGGATATTATTATTTAAATATTTGCAAAGGGTAAATATATGCGCTATTGGATTATAGAAGAGTAGAGTAAGTTATATATATAGATGGAATATAAAGAGGGTAAAATTACTATCGGTCTTTTTTATAGTAAATTTATATTTATCTTATATTCTTATTATATATAGTAGGGGCCCCTGATGATTGGATGACTGGCTGAACTTGTGCGGCATGGGTCAGGGGTTTTTAGCTCGGGGTTAACTTGAGGTTCAAGGGGTTTGACGTCGCGTCTGGGTTGTTAAAGAGAAAAAGGGGATATTATACCGTATCGACTCAGCAAATTGGCAAAAGTCTGTGGGTCCTGGGAACCCCTGCGAAGTTGATAATCTCCACCACACCAATCTACTATAGGTTAGTGATCTTGCGAGGCTCTTCCCCGCAATATCTGCCGTCGTATTCCAATTTACATACTAACTGTATGAGGAACAGAACTTGCATTGGGCAGGGGTGCCAGGACCCACCGACTTTTGCCAATTTGCTGAGTCGATACGGTATCCATTTAAATTTAAATCTACACCCCGTCATGTGCCTTATGCATGAAGCCATCGGGTCAGTCAAAATTGTCCTTTTGAGTTTCGCGGTCAATACGCTTGCCTATTTTAGACTTAGTGCTTAAAACCTCTAGCTAACTAGAATTTAGCGGTCACATACTAACTTTATTTGATTTTCGCGGTCGCGTACTAGCCTAATTAGGATTTCGCGGTTAACTCAGGGGCAAGCTCATCTCATTAAGCTGTAGGAGGTTCAAGACGGTCTAAGTTAATTATTATAATACTTTATGTTATCAATCGTGTGTATCTGAATCGTTATGGTTATACGTGCCCTGTGGTTAATCACAGGGAGTATTAAATATTGTCGTTCAATTTACGCAGCTTAGTCACAAGTGGAAGGCTTGCCAGAAAGTGTTGTATTTATAAGAGCGTCCCGTCATACTGCGGACTTGTCTAAAGAAAGGAATGGACTATCAGGTGGTTCCAACTCTCAACCACGCAAGTGGCGACCAAATCCCTGGTCTGTCGCAAACGCAATTAAAGATCATTGCGCTCGGTATTGCGCACATGTTCCGAGGTCTCAATGACAGACTGCTTCTCAGTGTCTTTGTAGTCGACTTGTGCGACATTAGCGTCATCGCCATCGAAGATTCTCGCGATCTCTTCAAGAGTCGGGCCCTTGGTTTCGATATAGAAGAAGTAAACGAAGACGAGCTCGACCGCGATCCAAACCTATTTCTTCATTAGCCTTTCGAAGACCGGCTTCGAACAAAGGAAGCGGGACTTACAGTGTAGAAGCACCAAAAGTTCCAGTTGTTGGGAAGGTTCTCGAGAGCGATGGGATTGGTCTGGTTGCCGATGGTGAGAGCAACTTGGATGAAGAAGTTCATGATCATGAGGCCACGAGCACGGAGTCTGAATGGGCAGATTTCAAGAGCGTAGGCGACAATGAGACCGGACCAGGCAATGGAGTAGCAGACGTCGAAGAGCCAGATGAGGGCAATCTGGGGGTATCCAAGGCGCTTAATCTCCGTCTCACCGGTGGCTTCGAAGCGAGCGGCAACAATTGTCCAGGCCAAGAAGAACAACATCATACCTAAGCGTACCAAAGTTAGCTACGTTTCTCCTAGGCAAGGGTTAGGCAAAAGAGATTTCTACTTACCGACAGTAGCAGTAAGGAAGAGTGGGCGACGACCGAAGCGATCAATTCCCATCGAGCAGCCAATAGCAACGAAAAGCTTCAGCATGTTCTCTCCGCCGTTCAATCCGGTCTTTTGGGCTTGGTCCTTGATTCCAGCGCCCTCGTAGATAATGTTGGAATAGTTGCTGATCAAAGCGTTACCAGAGTACTGCGAGATGATACCTAGGGAGACCAGGAGCATGAGACGGTAACGGTTGCCCCTAGTTCGAAGGAAATCAAGGTAGCTGCCGTTCTTCTGGGCCTGGTACTCAAGGGCGATGGTTTCCTTAATTTCGTTGTACTCGAACTGCACAGTTGCATTATTGACATCGCCGTTGGCATGATACTTTGCGAGGATGCCAAGGGCTTGCTCATGACGTTCGTGAGCCATGAGCCAACGAGGGGATTCAGGAATCCACCAAATGAAGCAGATCTGAATCAAAGATGGTACGGCTTGGATCAAGGTGATGGATCGCCACGACCAGTCGCTGCTAATGTTGATCGTACCAAGACCGATGAAAGCGCAGACTATAGGATCTATATCAGCAGGTGTCAGATCTAAACTCTTATCTATTTACTCACGTGTGGCACCAAGATTCCAGAGGCAGTTATAGATGGCAGTGACGATCGCACGGTGCTGAGGGTGGCAGATCTCTGTGAGCAGAACAGGGCAAGATAACTGGGCCAAAGAGTTTCCGAAACCCACGAGGAATCGACCGCCAAGGTACACTGTCAAGGGTTTAGCAGCTCTTGCTCGATAGAGTAGATTACGTTGTATTCAGAGTTGGTGACGTACTGCCAAAGCCATTAGTGAAGGCGGAAAGGAAAGCACCAAGGATCATGACAAGACATCCCACGGTGATGGGGATCTTACGACCAAAGTGATCGGCCATGAAGGGACTATCCGAAGCAAAGTTAGTTTTGGTGGGTCTGCAGATTGCAACCCCGCAAACAAGAACAACGTACGCGAATGGGAAACTGGAGATGCTACCAATCTGGTAGATAGAGTTGAGAATGCCAAGCTTCGAGCCTGTGGGGTGACCAAAGTAATCCTGCCAATCGTCCATGGTCTGAGAAGTGTTCAACATGGAGCTTGAGGTTTCTTATTAGCCTCAACCTTTAGTCTCCCAGCATAGAGATCGCTTACCCATCGTAACCAGTGGTAGCAGAGCAGACACAGAGAATAGCGGCGTAGAAGTACAGCACGCGCATTCCAGGATCAGTCCACCATTTGACCTTGGCGAGCTGAGGGGCCTCGGCCTGAGCTACGGCGAGGTCCTGTTTGGTAGTCGAAGTACCGACGGCGAAAGGCATCGTGAACGAGGTGGTCGATCTCAGACGATTGACTGTGTGGGGGGCACAGGATGGGGGTGGGACAAGAGACTATACAGGGGCAAGGTAGTGGCCAGTCTTCTGCTGATAGCCCTTGGGAGAGATGGCTGTTCTCCGAAATCGAATTCGGAGATACAGGTTGCACAATTGGATTCTGGAAGCCGCGATACAATACGAAATATTGACGGGAGCACCAAGGAGCGTTAAGCATGATTTAAATATCAAGTGTGAAAGGTATATTAACCTATTAACCGGGGACCTCCAATTACCCCAGTCACCCAGCCCTTATAGCCTAAACAGCCCAGCCTATTACGACAGCTACCCCGGGTATTTCCCCATGGTGTGGTCTGTACGGGCCCCCTCTTACGGTTAGCTCACTTGAATAGAGGGAGATGTAAGAGCCACATGATTCGACGGCCCGGCAGCCGAAGGAATCTGCCTGGTGTCGCCCAACTGTTACGGCACTAGCCCCCGCAAACCCGCACACGGGCTGTTCAACCCCAGACCCATCCGCCCACCAAGTGCACATAGCTGTTCAGCCTCACCTTATTAATAGTTGTGAGATAGTGGGCCTCAATGGCTGGATTAGGGTGAAAATCATAGATAGAAGGTAGGTCTGTATTATGCGTAAGACTTCAACTTGCGGAGTCCTCTGCGAGAGCTCCCCGGCGGACTTCCCTATTGGAGTGGGGTCACGTGCCCTCGGCCCGAGGATAAGCCGATTTGTCGGCGTCATCCCGTTTCGGATCCATTTTCTTACAATAGTATGCCTTCTATTATACCAGGTGGCCAATAAGGTCTTGGTTGTTGGGTATTTCGGTTAGCATAGCCGTTAGCCCGAGCTACGGGTTGCACCTCTGCTCCGGACTTGTGGCCTGATCCTTCAATGATCCATTCTGATGCTGTGCCTTCAGTACGGTCTTGACATTTTCCCAAGTCTTTTACATATGGAACGCCGGCGACTTCCATTTGGAGTTGTCCTAGTTTTATCAACACCATGGGAGCTTATCGGCCCGTCTCGGCATAAGTAAAGTAAAAACTTTTACCAGGTTGTCAAACGACTTCCATCGGAACTCGGAAACATAACAGACTTAATAGGCCCCCCCTGCTTACTATCTCTATAGGTGTTGCAAAGCATTTCTAATTATTTCAATAAAGAAAGCTGTCAAACCTTATGTATATTCAGTCCATTGATACAGCTTAATATAATGTATTTAATAAGCAAGTTATCAAATGTGATGATGTGTATTGTTGTTATGTGTGTCTAGCTTCGACGAAGACGCGCCAAAGCGGAAAGGGCAGGATTCTGCGCTTTCCTAATTGGGACTAGTTCAGCCGAAGGCTGACTCTACATTAATCCATAAGTTTTCCCAATAATGAGGGTTTGGTGCAGACAGGGATAAATAAGTTTCTCGGAATCTGATTGGTCCAAATTTTGTATTGCCGGTCGCTAAAGAAGGCTGGATTGGTTGGCGGCTCTAGAAAAAGTGGGTATCCGCCAGCCACCATCTGTCACTGCTTCTTTGTTTACTTCTTTGTTTACCATCGCTAAATTTGCCTGGCGATCTGTTCGTTTGCTTGGCCAAGCAACCTTTCTTCCATTATCGATCCCGATGTACCGTATGACTGAGGATGGGTTCCGATTCTAGGGGTAATATGAGCCCTGGATCTGATTTTGGAGGCCATTGCCCGTCTTGCAACCAAATAAAACCAGCAAGTGACTTCATTAGCAGGAGGAAATCTGCCAATCAAACTACAACCTGCCTGGAATGCCGGGACCAGCGCAATTCCGAGGTAATTGACATCACTGGTATAGTCTATATGCCTCCCTAACCTGATTAAGCGTGCCAGGTCCAAAGGTGCGGTCCTGACGTTGAGGAACCTGGCCGTCCGTCCTTCCTCAGCTGAGAGATCTGCCCCGAAAAGAACCGACGGAGATGCTGGCCTATCGCCTCCTAATGAGAGATCCGGAACCCAGCCTACATCGCCAGAGAGGCTACGGCAACTTCACACTGCGAGGAGGTTATTTGAAGAGCCAATTAGCCAGCCGCAGGTGGTGCTGGGGACGCCAATCCCACCAACCCAACAAAGCTTGCGCAACTTCCGGACTCTTGCTCCCTCACCGACCGTACAGCCAACGACCCATCAAATCGCGTCAAATTCCGATCCATCTACTGTCCCAAGCAGCACAACTGATGCTGAGTGCTCTTACTTGGCTTCTAGGTTCCATAAGGGCGGGAAAGACTCACAAGATGATGCCTCCTAGGCTGAGGCGAAGGCAAGGCAGGTGGCTATACAGCGCGACCATCGTTCACGGCGCCGTGCGGGGGGAGACTGTCTCTCTGACTCCCTCGATATCTCAACTGGGCGTCTCTGCAGTTCCTGATGAGCCTGGAGAAGGTATCCCTGGCCGTGATCGTCGTCGTTGTGCGGGCTAACCACTGGATTAGCCGACGGTCATGGCGCACATCCAGAACAGGACGGGATAAATATGGTTGACAAGGGGGAATTCTCTGAATCCGATATTGACGCTGAGGACTACTTCAATTTGCTTCTCTCGCCTGCTCGGCCTCGGAGGTATCTCGAGCAATTAGGGGTAGAGTGCGATTCCGAACCAGGGGACGAAGACGAGAACGACGAGAAAGACGATGACACGGTGGGCAAAAGCCCTCTTCGCCGTTGCTCGAGGCAGCCTTCCGCACAGCCATCTCATGGTCGTCGTGGTCGTCGTGGTCCTGCCCCTGGTACGGGAGGGCGGCCGAGAAAATCTCAGACGCAAGCTCAACCTCCGCGGCCGCCGCGACGGTATCGGAGTCCAGTGATGATTTCACCTAAACAATCGGCGGTATTCCACGCACAAGATCCGGTGTGGAATGGAGACCTCAACGCTTGCGCCTTGGCCGACTGCGACAAGGCCATCCTTCGCGAGTTCTGGACCACGCTTGACAATGACCAGATGCAATACTGCAGTAGATGCCAAGAGCGCTGGTTCATCATATGCTACGCAATTACCGTGCACAAGTCACAAAGCATCCCCGAAGACATGATAGTTACAGATCTGTCCTGCCGGGACTTTCAGACTGGTTTAAGCTACGTGGCTGTCTCTCGCGTGAAAACGCTCGAGGGTCTGATGTTGGATGCACCATTTGATCGTAATCACCTGGTCTACGGGTCTCCCCCGGATGGCATAAAGATGAAGATGAGGGATCAGGAGCTTAGGAAACGATAGGTGCTCACACGGAATACGTACGTGTCACATAATACCAAGAATGGCCATGGCAGTGGATCAGTACATAGATAATGCAGTAGTAGTAATACCGGTAGCTTCCCGGCCCGCGGACACACAGCCTTCGGCTGAGGCTACCCCATGCACCCCATCACCGCTCCAATGTGCATGGGGTGACGTAGTATTTTATAGTCACGTGATACCATTTGTGGGCAACTGGCAGGCTGTCACATTTGACACAAGTGCATCGGATCAGTAAGTGCATTAATTTATCTCCTTGAGTGCGTTAAGGCTTCGTGAGGTTACTTGACCCATATGACCTTAGTCATGACGTAGGTACGAGAGGGGTACGGCATAGTGCTCCATTAATTATTTCCACCCAAAACACCATATAAATCTTTTTGAAGATACTTATGAGCTCTCAATCAATCCCTAGTCAGGCACTGAGTGCCTCTGATCCAAGTATTATTATAATTACAGAAGAGAATAGCCGCCGCGAGCAGCCAGCCGATTTCACCTGCCGACCTGTCTTTAACCCGGTCCCTAGCTGCGTGTCGCACTGAGCGTGCTGAAAGAATCAAGAGATCAGGTAAACGATAATGAGCAGCAGCAGTGTGTTGATTGATTGTTGTCTGAGGTTGTCTCTTGTGCGGGGTACTCCATCCTACAGAGCTACTTATAGCATACGGCTAGATTACTAACGTAGTTATTTCATGAGGCCGCGAAGATCATGCCTACCCTGCGACACTGCGGCACCAATTTCCTCCCGGTGATAGTGCCCGATCGCGACCTCGAGGTCAAAGAGCTGCCCCAGCAGCCTCTTGACCTCTTCCATCACTTTGTGCCTTATTTCCTAGTCGCAAAATGGGTTAAATATACGAATGAATGGATTGATCATTTGCTTCGCAGTCGCAGCTGGAAGCCAAGGGCTCGAATTCGCAGTTGGAAGCCAACCACCGTGCCAGAGGTATATCTATGGCTTGCGCTTCTAATTTATATAGGAATTCATAAGGAAATCACAATCCGAGACCATTGGAAGACTTCCCGGCTAGGGCACCAAGGTTCCGACCATCCAATCCTCAAAGTCATGACTTTTGACCGCTATACAGGAAGGTCATACCAGACAATACGAGTCCCAAATAAGCCTATCCCCGTGGGCTTCAAGATCTGGGCCACGGCGCAAAAAGGCCTCTTCTTGCGGTGGCTTTGGCACGAGCCGAAGAAGAGATACGGTCCAGTTAGCCTCGTAACGCGGCTTCGATCTCAGAGAAGAAGGCGACTTTCTACACGCCTCAACCCGACACAAAGCGTGGTTATTGCCCTTATTAATAAGCTGCCAAAAGCCATATATCACGTCTTTATTGATAACCTCTTCTCATCAGCTAACCTCTTTAGAAGCCTCCGTCAGTACGGCCACGGGGCCACAGGCACGGCCCGCCGCAACTGTGGTATCTACGCCCCCTTCGCGAAGCTCAAAGACGATGATTCTGCCGGCCGGAGGCTCCTTCAGTTCAATGAGGTCAGAATGGCTCTAACAGTTGATAATAAGGTAGCAAGCCAAGTCAAATTTACCTATAAAACCCCTACTAATTTGACTTGCTCTTCCCTAGGTCAACCTAATCGCGTGGAAGGATAACGCCCTCGTGCTCCTCTTATCTACTGTATTCAAAGGCGACGAGCTTGTCATACGGAAGAGGAAGAGGCCAAATACAGATTAAGCCCGCGCACGGCCAATACAGCGTTTTTTTGGTGACGAAGCCGTCAAGACCTTTGCGATCCCTTCTATCGCCGCTACGTACAACGATGAGATGAACCATGTGGACCGTGGCGACCAACTGAGGGCATCACGGGGCTATAGTACTCAATTCGTCGTGGCCTTTGGCAGGCTATAGCTTGGACCTTCCTTCTTGACACAGCCCTCATCAATAGCTATCTTCTTCAGCTTCATGGGCAGCCAAAGTGGAAGAAAATACGGTCTTAGAGTGACTGGCGAGGCCGCCTTATAGATGACCTTATTGCGGCTTATTGGACTGGTCATTCTAGGCAGCGATTTCGAGCTGGCGACGAAAATACGCCTATGGAGTTGCATGAACGCGTCAAAAGAGGGAAAACAGCCCTTGCCTTGCTTGACAAGGACTCCGCTGCGGTCAAATTAGGTCACGAAGTAAGAGGAAGCCATTGGCCGGCGTCAACGGCAATACGAAAAGGAAGGGGCTGAAGAGGTCGTCTTACGGCTGCAAGCAATGTGATGTTGCGATTTATAACTCACAAGATTGTTGGGACTTCTATTACTATAGAAAATAGGTGGGGATTAAAGTACCTCTAATTTTCGCTATTTTAATTGGACCGAACCCCCTGTCGTGACCCTCGCGAAGCCTTAACGCACTCAAGGAGATCTTACTTAAGAATGTATCGACAGCCTACTACTGTGACGGTGTGGTATATTCCAAGGGATAAACCGGTCGTACTGGGTTTATATTAGCAGGGGATTATTAGCGTTATCTTAAACAAGGGTATAAGTCACGTCTAGTAATATGCTTAAGGGTATTAAGTATAACTAAGTTATATTAATAGCTAAGGTAGCTATTATATAAGAAAGTGCAATAAGTATATCCTATATACTTTAGGTATCGGTTATAATCACTCCGTCTATTAATCCTAATCATAGTAATTATATAAGTAATTAGGGTAATTAATAAGGTAATTACCGTAATTATTTAGTATTAAGGGTAATTACTTATTTAATTAATAAGGAGTTATAGGGTCCCGCTTTATATATATAATAGGTATATATTAGGCCATAATATAATATCTCCCCTTTATTAGTCTTATCCTTAAGGCCTTTAAAGTTAGCTATCTTAATTTCCCTTAGTTTATTAAACCTTCCCTTATAAACATTTTTCTATAATATTAATAATATATTAAAAGTAAGGTCTTATTCCGCCGCGTATTATTATTATCTTTTTGAGCTTATTAAAGAAATAGGCTTTAAAGTTATACCTTATTCTTATTATTCCTAAAAGTACTTAAAGTATAAGATACTTAAGGGTATTTCTTATTATTTAGAGTATATTTATTATAGTTATACTTATAATAGCTCGGGTATATTAGTTTCTACTAGTAAGTATGGTTTTCGCGTCTATTGCCTCCTTCTTATTAATGTTTTTTATAGCGTTATACTTAGTAGCCGAGAAGTATTATCTTAAACTTAAGGAGGAGAAAGTAAAAGAGGAATTAATTACTCTTTAGTAGCAAATAAATAAGCGACTATCCCGTTTAATATGCCTTCGTCGCTAGAAGAAATAGATCTATAAGCGGGGTATAAAGATAATATATCGGGGGTTAAATTCTCTAGATGAGTTAGAGGAGTTAGATCGCCGGGAGGCTAAGGCTATTATTAATACTTAGTCCTTTAGGGCTATTAATATTATTAACTAATCGGCTATTCTTAACTTCGATATTAATTCTTTTCCTTCCGGAGTTATTAATAAAAATCCTATAGTAGGTATTATACGCTAATAAGGTATTCTAGTAGTTCTTATATATTCTTAGAGTCGAGATAGTTCTTTTATTTAATAAGGTATATTATTTTTCTATTGATTTTATTTATATTAAGGATAGCTTCTATAATATATTCTTCTAATCTATTAACTTTAGTTTCCGGTTTATTATTAGTTTTAACTTAGATAATATTTTATATTAATTTAAGTAATAAAATATAAAAGATTAAATAAAGCTTAACTTTAGGTAGTAAGTCTAGTTTATAGTTATATTTCGAGATTTTTTATTTAATTTTATATAGTCTAATATATTTATAGTTAAGCTTTTTATTTTATTATTTTATTTCGATATTTTTTATTATAAGGTAGACTATATCTCCCTCCGAGAAGATTAGTCCCTTAATTCTTTTCTTATTAATATAGTTTATTATTCTATTTCTAATAAATTTAAGTTCTATTCTTATTTCTTTATATAGATTCTTTAGCTAATCGCTAGTAAGGATTACCTTAGGATTAATAATAATATCTTATATTTATTAATATATATCTAGCATAAAGCTAAAATTAGCATAGGCTAATATAATCTTTATGCTTTTATTTATGGCTATATTATAGGCTAATTAAGTAGCTAATAGCTTTTTAACCTAGTTAGTTTATTTATAATTAATATAGTATTAAAGGTATTATTCTAGTATTTAATTTATGCGTTTAGTTTATCTATTTATTTCCTTATAGTATATAATAGAGAGTTTATAGTTAATCCCTAAGTATCCTATAAGGCTTTACTAGAATTTTAAAGCAAATAATAGTCCTCTATCTATAATAATTTTAAGTAAGATACTATATATCTTAGTAATATAAAAGTAGAAAAGGTAGGCGAATTCTTTAGTTATTATTAATTCTCTATAGGGTATAAAGTAAGAAAATTTTATAAGTCTATCTATAATAATAAGAATATTATTATAGAAGTTTCTAATAGCTAGTTCTTCTAATAGGGGTAATTTTATAATAAAATCTATTATAATAGCTTCCTATAGTAGCTAAGATACTAGTAAGGGCTATAGTTTGCTATATAGCTTATAGCGTCGTGCCTTAGTTTTTACGTAAAGGTCATATTAATTAATAATTATTATAATAATTTTCTTTATACTAGGAAAAATATAAGTTATCTTAACCTATTCTAGGGTTTTATTAATTCCTTAGTATCTATATAACTAGTAACTATGTATTTCGCGTATAAGGTTATATCGTAATTCCTTTAGTATTTATCGCTTATTTATTTTTCTATTATCTAAGAGTTATTTATTATATTCTAGGATCTTCATAAGGAATAAATTACTTTATTTTATTATATAAGTTATATTTAGGTATTACTATTATTTAATATATATAATAGTTTATTATTATAGGTATCCTTTAGGTATAAAGTATAATAGTTATTCCTTAGTTTAGATTTTTCTTATATCTAGGTCGGGCCTTCAGCTAATAATATTTACCCTATTATTTTCTAATCCTTTAATATAGATAATAATATAGTTAAATTCTAAGAGGTATTCGGCGTATTATAGTTATTATCCGCTAAGTTCTTAGGTTATTATAAAGTAAGAAATATTCTTATAGTCTATATAGACCTTAATCTAATATTAGCTTCCTAGGAGGTAATATTAAAATTCCTTAAATATATTAATAATTACAAGAAATTCTTTATCGTAGATAAAGTAATTAAGTTCTACTCTATATAGCTTATAGGAGTAAAATACAATTAAATATAATTATCCTTTATTATCTTATTATCTAATCTAGGCACCTAGTATAAAGTCTAAGGTATCTATTTTAAGTTTAATTTATTAAGATAAGTTAAATATCTTAAGTATTAGTTTACTTAGGATAAGTTCCTTAATCTTATCAAAGGTATCTTTAGCCTTATTCCTAAATATAAAGATCTTATCTTTCTTTATAAGCTCTATTAATAGTATAGTTATTTTCCTAAATACCTTAAGAAACTTATAATAGTAATTAGTAAATCTAAGGAAAGCTTATATTTCTTTAATATTAATTAGTTCCTTTTAGTCTCTAACTACTAAGATTTTCTTAGGATCTATATATATCTTATTATAAGAGATAATATATCCAAGGAATTCTACTTCTAAGGTATAGAATTTACTTTTCTTAGGTTTTATTAATAAATTAGTATTTTATAGTATCTATAATACCTTATAGATATATTCTATATATTCTTCTTCTATTCTAGAGAAAATAAGGATATTATCTAGGTAATATATAATAAATATATCTAGATATTCTTATAGTATATTATTAATTATTTATTAGAATATAGTAGGTATATTAATAAGTCTAAAAGGCATAATAAGGTACTTAAATAGTCTATACTTAGTATAAAAAGCGGTTTTTTATTTATATCTTTCTTTAATCCAAATAAGGTTATAGGCTTCTTTAAGGTTAAGTGCGGTAAAATACTTTATCCTAAAAAATCAATCCTTTAACTCGCTAATAAGAGGTAGCGATATATAATCCTTAATTATAATAGTATTAAATATTCTAAAATTAATATAAAGTTAGAGCTTTTTATTCTTTTTTAGAATAAATATAATAAGGTATCTAATAGATAACTTACTTTCCCTAATATATCTTTTCTATATTATATCTTTAATATATTCCTTTAATATTAGAAGTTACGCTTTATTAAGTAAGTAGAGTTTACTAAAGCTAGATTACTTCCTATTAATAAACTTAATCTTAAGGTTATATAAGATATACTCTAGTAGACTTATCTTAAGTTCTTCCGCGAAGAGTTTCTTATAAATCTTATATTTCTATAGTATATTCTTAAGTTATTTTTTTTCTGGGTTATCCTTTTTTATTTCTTTAAGGTCTTTCTTAAGTATATAGAACTATTATATAATTTATGCGATTATTCTTTATTATTATTATTTCTATCTATTATAGTATTTATATTTTATCCCTATAAGTAGAGAGGTATCTT
>NW_003315843.1:0-80174 GCF_000151355.1 Fusarium vanettenii 77-13-4 | reverse complement strand
ATCCCTATAAGTAGAGAGGTATCTTATATTTACCTCTTCCTAACTTTTCTATTATTAATAGAAATTTAAGATCTCTAATCTAAGTTATTATTTAATATAGAGGATATCTTAGTATTATAAGAGAGTATCTAGCTAATTCTCTAGTTAAAATATAAATTAAAGCATTATAATTATAAATGCCTAAGCATAAGATTATAGCTCTAATTTAGTATAATATTAAATAAGATTCCTTAGTTCTTTCCTTTAATAAAAACCTTAAGGTAATTAATCTTATAATTAATAACTCTATTATTATAATTAAAAGGTATTCCTTCGAGGTTATATACTATATAGGGCTTATATTTATGCCTCTATAGTAGCTTAAGCCTATTCGCCGCTACTAGGTTAAAGTAATTCTATTTAGCTCTACTATCTACTAAAGCATTTAACTATTCTCCCTTAATTTATACTTTTAATTCTAGGTATTATCGCCTATATCCTTTATTTATAGAGTAGAGGGTCTTTTAGGGTAACTTATTCCCGCGTTTATTTATCTATTGCCCTATATTAGACGAGGTATCTAGTTTTTTAACTTATTAAGGGCATAGCTAAGATAGTTATATTTATACTTATTATTAGCGTATACCTTATAGTTATAGTTATCTTATTTATATAGCTATTCTTAATAGGCTTATTTTGCGATTTAGCCGTTATTAGGGTAATTACTATGATTTCTTTTTTTCCTAGGGTAGACCTTATCGAGGTCGCCGTTTCTAATATAGTCGGTATAGTCTTATAGGATTTAGTCTATAAGTCCTTAATCTTCTCCGAGGTATAATTAGATACTTTAATATTATTCCTTATCTTTTTATTCTCTTATATATATAAGGAAATTAAACCTTTTCTTTATTATTTATTTAAATCTATTATATATAGCTAAGATATATTTCCTATATCTTAGGCATATATCTTTATTATAGAGTATTACCTCTATACTAGGGTAGCTTCCTTCGGGATTTTATTCTTCTTCTATTATAGTTTTCTATATAATAATAGTAAACTATTATTCAAGGGTAATAAATCTATCTATCCTTAGGATAAAGTAGATATTAGCTATATTAATCCCTTCGTTCTACCTATAGGTTCTATATTAGTAGGTTTATATATAAGGTAAGGCTTATTATTTAGTCCCTATAGTTATATAGGAAAATAGTTATATTCCTATTTGCTCTAGATATATATGCTATAATAGTAATCCTTATAGGAGATTTATAAGATTTCTTTATATCGGGGGTATATCGATTAGGTATACTTATTATCCCTTATATTATAACGTAGTCCCTATTATGAGTTTATAGCTATTTCCTCGTAATATACTTAGATAGAGATATCTTCTATATCTAAGTCGCTTTTTTCCTCTTATTTTATTAATCTAGAGGTTCTTAATTCCCCTTAAGTAATTCTAAGGATTTATTCTTATTATTTCTTAATTTTATAGTTATTCTATTTATACTTATATATTACCTTATATAGGTCTTTATTATATTATACTCTTATAATACTAATAGAGTTATATTAATAGAAAACTTAATATCTCTCTATCTCGTATTATAGGTATAGTTTATTATTAGGCTAATATAATAAGGGGATTAAAAAATAGTCTTACTCCTATTTTTCCTCCTTATATTCCTTATACTAATAGTATTAGCATAATATCTATAAAATACTAAGGTATTCCTTATATATTAGGTAAATTTATATATTATCTTATTTATTAAATAATACTTCTAGATATTATAAGTCCTTAATTATTATTTAGTAATATACGCGGATATATATATCTTATATATCGATAATATCTATATATTCCTTTGCGGTCTAGATATATTATTCTCATAGTGAATTCTAATATTAGTTATTATATTTATTATAGAGTTATAGGTAATATTCCTCTTTCTATAGGTAATTATTTATCCTAGGATTTTATTAATTTTAAATCTAGGCTATTATTAATTATTACTAAGCCTTTATTCTAGCGCTATAATTAAGATCTTTATTATATTACTTAATTTATCTTATTATTATAATAGTCTTAGTGCTAGAGTCTTTATTAGGTTTATTAATTAGTTCGGGTAATAGTATCTATCCTAGCCTATTTATAAGGTAGAGCTATTCTATCTTTAGGGGTTTTATTATAATATATTATAGCTTTAGCTAGGGGCAATTATTATATCTAAACTACTCCTTAGTGAGGTATACCTAGCTATAAGGCATAGTAATTTCCCTTAGTTTTAGACTAATATTATTATACCTAGTCCGGGCTATACTAAGTATCTTAGTTATTCGAAGAGTTATCTATAGTTTATTATTAGCTTATATAAATCTTACTTATTTCTTACCTTCGGGGAGTCGCTATTATTATAGCTAATAATAGCCTTCCTTAATATTATATTACTTTTTATAATAGATTTTCTCGATATAGTTTATCTTATAGTAGTATTAGCATTCGAGTCTATAATAATTATATTTCTTTTATTAGGTTATTCCGAGTTTTATAGGTCCTATATGGGTTTTATAGGATATATCGTTTTATTAGTATTGCCCTTAGTTAGCATTAAACTAAGGTTTTTAATAGTTTTCTTTATTATTACGGGGGTTTTAGAGTTTCTTCTAAGAGAACTATTAGTTATCGATCTTAATTACTCGGCTAATATAATTAATAAGGTTATTAAGCTAGTCTTTCTTATAGAGTTTAGCTTATACCTCCTTCTTAAGCTTATTAAAGAAAAAGGATATTAAGGGTTCTTAATCCTAGTTAAGCTTTAAGGCGAGCTAGAGGTACTTAATATTATATTCCGATGTAGAGCGGGTTTATTAGAGTGCCTTAATTTCTCTTTCTGCCTAGGCCTTTTTATTTATTATTTTAAAAGCTTATTAGAGCATAGCTTCGAAGGTTTTAAAGCTAGAGTAAAGGTTTATAGTCTAGGGCGAGTATTTACTAAGTGGTTTAACCAGGTATTCCTTTATAATAGGTTCGAACTAGGCTATAGTATATTTAGTAAGATACTTAGCGGCATACTAGACCTTATTAGATACCATAGTAAATTATATAGGGTAATAAAATATAAATATATATAGCTATATAAGGAATATTAGTAACTTATATGCGATACTATTAAACTTCTTTAGTTATTCTAGCTTTAGGATTTCTCTAATATCCTTGCCCTTTATAGCGGCGACTATTATATTATTAATATTCTAGATATTCTTATAGTACTATTAGTTTTAAGCTTATTAAGTAGCGGCTATATAGTCGATAAGTCCTCTAAGTTCCTCTATTTTAGTAGTTATAATAATAACCTAGGCATAGAGTTACTTAACTTCTTTGTTATCGCTATTTATTTCTTCGTCGCTATTAGGGTTAGCCTAAACTAATGCGATAAGAATAAGTAGGTAATTAGTAAGTAAAACCTATTAGTAGTTATTACTAGGAATAGCCTAAGTAGCTATTATATTCGATATTATTTAAGGTAATGCGAGTAATCCTCTAAATAAGAGCTATTAATATATAATAGTATAATATATTCTAAGGGATAAACCGGTTATACTAGGTTTATATTAGTAGGGGATTATTAGTATTATTTTAAATAAGGGTATAAGTTATATCTAGTAATATGCTTAAGGGTATTAAGTATAACTAAGTTATATTAATAGCTAAGGTAGTTATTATATAAAAAAGTATAATAAGTATATCTTATATACTTTAGGTATCGGTTATAATTATTCTATCTATTAATCCTAATTATAGTAATTATATAAGTAATTAGGGTGATTAGTAAGGTAATCACCGTGATTATTTAGTATTAAGGGTGATCACTTATTTGATTAATAAGGAATTATAGGGTCCCGCTTTATGCACGTGATAGGTGCATGTTAGGCCGTGATAACTACTACTGTCTATATAGACCGACCCTCTTTGCCCGAAAAAGCATACCCTAGCCCCTATCCCCTATCGTTTCCCGATGCTATTATTTGCCACTATGCCGTCCTAGCTAATCGCATAAAGCCCTTGCCCTTATAGGGGCTTACTTTTTTACTATTTAATAATAGGTACCCCCTTTTTTATTTTTCTTCCCTCCCCTCTCCTAATCTAATCCCCCGATCGATAGCGCTATTATTGCCCTTAACTTATTAGACCCTAAATATATATATAGAGAGTAAATCCCTATAGGCCAGCCCGTCCGGAGATCCTTACCCCCGGGAAATAAGAAATATATATATATAGATAGAAGAAGAAAGGAAATTCTAGGGGTTATCCTCTTAGCTTAAGCCTCTCTCTCTATTTATTATTCTCTTTATTATCTAGATAAATATAATATAATATGCCCTAGCTCTTATTTCCTTTAACTCTATTTTATTTATCTCTTAACTATTAATATATCCCTACTTACCCTCTGGCCTAGCTTATTGCCGCTACTATAACCGCCTACCTATCTAATAATTCTACCTCTTATAAGCCTTCCCTCTTTACTATATAAGGAAGGCTTATTTAAAGAGTTAATATAAATACCTTAATTATATTATAAATATATCCTATTTATATAAGAGGTAGCTAAAGGCTATTATTTATATGCTTAGGTAGAATAAATATAATAAGATAATTAAGAATATTTATATATTAAAGATAATAAGATAATATTATAGCTTTAATATATAAAATAGCTAGAGCTTTTTTAGAATTAATTAGTTAATATTATTACGGCCTTTATATAATAGCCTATATAAGGTCTTAACTAAAATAATAAGGATTATATACTAGGGGTCTAGCGGGGTATCCCACTTTGGAGTCCTATTGCTATAGAGGCGCGGCTATAGCTACTAATACGAGCTATTAATAATATATTTAATTAAGCCGAGGCTACTCTTATATATATATTCTATTAATTATATTATTAATTATTAAGTTATTAGCAGGAGATATTATATAATTACCTGCTTTATATTTTATTATAATATACTAAGGAGAAATATAAATTAAGATAGAAGTATTTTATTTATTACCTTTTTTAGGCTTTTATATTAAAGTTATAATAGCGCTAAGAGATCTATAATATGCCGCTATATATAGATAAGATTGCGATAATATAGTATATCTTAGACCTTATATTATAACTAAAGGGGGGGGAGGAGGAGGAGGAGGAGGAGGAAGAAAAGGAAGAGGAAGAGGAAGAGGAAGAGGAAGAGGCCTACGGCGATTAGAGCAACCAGGGGGAAGGTAGCGAGGGCGAAGAAGAAGATAAGGAAGAAGATAGGGCAGAGATAGATAGTTATAATAAGAGCGATAGCGAAGGAGATAATTATAATAATAATAGGGCTAGAGAGGAAGATAATAAAGGAGGAAAAGATAAATAAGACTATGCCCTAGGATAATATATTTTTTATATCTCCCGCGGTATTAGGCTTAAGCTCTCTAAGGCCTTATTTTAGCTCTTAATAATATTTTAGATATATTAATATTAAGCTAAGGTTATAGCCTCCTTAATATTAATATACTTTATAGCTATTATAGGGATCTATTTATACTCTCTTACTTATTAAAATATATATTCCTTAATACTAGGTTTCGCTACTCTTATATAGATAAGGCGGCTATTTTTCCTCGAGTATAGCCTGCCGCTATATAGCTATATTACCCTTATATAAATCTAGCTAGCCTAGGATATTTACCCCTCGTAGCTAGAATATCTCAAGGCGATCTAGATAAAGTATATACTTAGAGGTTATTATTTACCTCTCGGCGAGATTCTTAAGCTAAAAGCTTTTATAAAGAGTATTATTAAGTAAGAAAGGTCTATAAATAACCTAGCCTAGGCCTAAGATAGCTAATTATATATTATTAATAATAATAAGGTAATAGAGCTCTTTAATTTCTATATAACTTATTATGCCGCTATTATGCGAGTATAAGAGCGAGTTAATAAGATAATACTAGGGTAGAAGCTAGCAGTAGATCTTTCGGCGATTTATAATAACCTAACTTATTAGCTATTTAGCTAGTATTTCCTCGAGAAGCTAGAAAATAGGCTAATAGGCTTATATAAGGCGATAGCGTACTATACATAGTTATCCTCTTTCTATAGCTAGGCCCTTGCTAAGAGTGGCTATTAGTTGCCTGGCTCTTATTAGGCTTACCTAAAAGTAGGCGCCGAGCTTATTATAATAATCTTCGCTATATTTTATTTAATCATAGGGCTACCTAGCCGGGGCACCGAGGTAATAAATATCTAGCTTTAAAATATAAAGCTTATAATTAAGAATTATTTTATCCGCGAGGGATAGGTTTTTATTATTATTAATTATAATAAAGCTTAGGCCTTAAATAACTATGCTTTTTATACTATGCGTTACCTTCTAAATAATCTAGGCTTATAGGTATTCGCCTACCTCGCCTATATCTGGCTAACTATTAGGGAAAACCCGACTATGCCTAGAGGCATAAAATTAATAAAAACTATTTATTATATTTTAGATATATTAAATAAGATCTTATAATATCGAGAAAGCTATTTTTATTTTTATTTCTATTCTTATTATAGTATTATTATACTTCTAAGTTACTAACCTTATTATTACTTTACTATCTAATAACTAATTAGAATTTAGCGGATAAAATATAGCTATTTTTAGAAGAGTAGTATTAAGATTTAGCTAATTATAAATTTCGCGGATAAAATCTATTTATTTTTAGAAGTATAGAGCGGCTAATATATATAGAGCTTAGCGTATTACTCTAGGAAGCTAAGCAAAAAGAAAGAGATAAGCGATATAATTAATTAATAAGAAATATCTAGGGTAATTAAGTATTAGTATTAAATACTTAATAACTTAATACTTCTTTAACTTAATTAATTAATAATAGCCTTAAACTTAATTTAATAAACTTAACTTAATAAGTAGTTAAACTTAATAGAGGGCTATTAAGTTCGAGCTTAATTATTAGCTATATTAGCTATTAAACTATGCTAGGGTATCGCATATAAGTAAGAATAATAAAATTATATACTAGGATAGCCTATAGCTTTAAAAGGGTAGAATTTAAGAAAATATAATAAGAATATATTAATCTATATTAATAAACTAAATATATATAGTATTTATTTAATAAATGCCTTTTATATAAAAATCTAGCTAGTTTTTATTTATTAATTAGAGATTAGACCTATCTTCTATAAGGTATATAAGGGGATAGGGATATTAGGGCCTTATATTTATATTACTCCTTATTAAATATATGCCACTAAGATTAGCTAACTAGAATATTATATAACCCGAGTAGCTAATTAACCGCCCTAGTGAAAATTTCTAATAGCTATATCTAAGGATTAAACTTCCTTTTATTATCTAATTAATATAAAGCCCCTTCGCCGCTTTTATAAATATTACTACTAATAGCCTTTAATATATTTTCTATTACTATATTAAATGCAATAAATACTATAGTTCTTATACTTTAAGCTAATTTATTAAGTTTATAATTAATCGCTTATAAAACCTAAGAAGTCTTATTTAAAATTCTTTAGAAAGTTAATATTATATCTCTTAAAGTATACTAACTTATTTATAAGTATTAGACCTGCACTATAATTAAGCTCTTATTTCGCTATATTATTATTAGCGAAGAGGGGTCTTAAAACTTTATAGAATTATTTAGTTATAAATATCTATATAGCTATATTAGAGCTATTACTATTAAGTAATTAGATCTTTTAGTTATAATAATAGATTTACTATAACTAGACTTCGCCTTAATAGATTTAAATAAGGAATAGCAATAAATAGATCCTAAACTAGGCAAATCTATACCTTAAGAGTAATTTAGAGGATTACTAAAAGTAGGCCTTATATATTAAGGCGATAATAAGAAGTTTTATAATATCCTAGAATATATAAATAATCCTAAAGTATCGCTAATCTTCTTAGCCCTATAAGAAATTCAATTAATTATAGATAAAATACTAGACTTTCTAATAATAGCCTTTTATAATCTAATAAAAATAAATATTAATATAGAGACTATAAAATTGCTAAGCGAATTAAGATAGTAGGCTCTAATTAATATCTTGCTAAGAGGTTCTATTAATATTAATAACTTAGAAGTATTTCTTAAATATTATTATAGTATTAAGAAATTATATATAGTCGCTATATTATACCTAGGGCTTCTTGAAATTTCGCGTAGTTAGATATATATATATCTAAGGGTAGGTTTAGGCTCTATTATAGGCATAAAAGCTATTAATTTATTAATAAAATATATTAAAAAGCGTCTAGGTATTCTTAAAAGGGACCTATTAGGATATATCTAAGGAAGATTAGCTAAAAAGTCGGATAATAATATAATCGAATAGGCGCACTAAGCTATTATAGTAACTTATATAAGATATTTAGAGTTTAAACGCGAGAGGTTTATTACTAAGATTAATAAGATATGAGAATTACTTAGCAGATAGGCTTAGCCTAAAATAAATATTTTAATAGAATATATTAAGGAGGATAAACTAGTAATTTAAGGGGAAATACTAGAGAAGTTTGGTTAGATAATAATACATAGGATAAACGAAGATCCTTATTATATTAGTATTGCGGTGGTAAGGGCTTTAAGAAACAGGCATTTGATCTAAGATGGCTAAAAAAGTCAGGATTGACCTTTTCGTGCGGAAAGAGTAATAAAACTGATTCTGACGTATAGAGTCTTGACTACAATGATGCAGGGAGTATATATATGGAGGCGCTAGACAAAGCGGTCGGGTTAGCTAAAATTGTCTTTTTAAATCTCGCGGTCTCTAAGGGAGAACTAGCGTTTATGTCTTCAGAGTCACAAGTTATTCTTACTATGTATTTGGCGACGAGTATATAGTGTGATCGTTAAGGTTTCTTACTATGTACTTCTATAGGAGAATTAGTACTTAGGTTTTTAATATTATAATTAGAATTCCTTATGTTTTTTAGTTTGATTAGGTACTTATATGCCTTAATAACCTTTAAATGTATTTTTTATATCTTAGATATATATTGCTATTATATGATATGGTTAAACTTAATGACCTCGAAGGCTGTTAGAGAACGGAGTGCAGGTAAGCATTCTAATTTCTTAATCAGGTTAGCACTCCCATACACCCCTAATACCTCAATTTCTTAACTAGAGTTAGCAGATTTCACTAGTAATAGAAAGCAATAATAGAGTTCCGATTTATAGATAAATATAACCCTACTGCGCTATATTAATATCGCCTATAAGTAGAACATACCTAGAGATAGCGGTAGTAATAAAGGGCGAAATAAACTATTAAGACTATAAATTATTAGGCTAAGTTATCTTAAATAGCTAAGTCTACAGCAGAGAATATACAGATGAGAGTAGGGACTAATTCGTTGCCTGATATTTGGGAGTTTAGACCTAATAAAATCTCTTCTAGTGATATTTTTATTACCCCTAGTTGAGAAGGTAATAATCTAGGTATAATCGATACTAAGTAACCTTAGTATCGCTAAGCGGGGTATTTGCTAGTCTCTGACTTAGATGACCGTATCCTATCTTTAGTCTAACCTTTACCTTCGATTAATTCCGGTCACATACCTCGATAGGAATGGGAAATAGCATTAAGTCCACCGGCCCGTGCACTAGATTCTTTACTATATATTTGGCTGCATTATTAAGTTTAAAGACATATCTTTATATCTTCTGTTCCTGAACCTATACCGAGAAGAGCAGAAGTGTAGTAAGCTTAGGGATGAAGACTTTTAGCTATGGATGGATAGTATTCTCCTCCCTACTCTTTTATTTTTAATTATCGCGTACCCCTGCCTACCTCTCACGTGTGCCTCTACCTCCGGTCTATTCCCTACTCTCCGTAGAGACTGACCCTCTTTCCCTGAAAAAGCGTATACTGGCCCCTGTCACTCCCCGATCCTGCTACGGTACCTATAGTATCTATCTACCTATTAGGCCCCGAATATGCGCCCCTTAACAACTCTTATCTTAATGTCCACTGAAATCCGAACCTAAGATCTATGACCTATTAAAATATTTATGTCGTGCAATAAGCACCGCTATTAAGGAAAACCCAACTAGACTTTAGAAGCAGAAAGTTAATAAAAACTATTTACTATGCCTTAAATCTACTTAATTAGATCTTATAATATTAGAAACCTATTTTTACCTTTACTTCTGCACTCGTTATAGTATTACTACTCTTCTAAGTTATTAGCCTTATTATCGCTTTACTATCTGGTAGCTAATTAGAATTTCATAGCTAAAACTAAACCACTTTTGATTTCATAGTTAAAACTAAATTATATCTGAACTAGCACGCTTCTTAATCGCGCTAAGCCTATTTAGTAAAACAATCTCCATATTAATAGTCTCAGGGGGTTTAGTCGTTATTCGGACTTACGAATTTCCAGCTAGGCGCTAAGGTAATAGACCATATACCAAAACAAAACAAACCCGCGATACTAAACTATTATATTTAAAGCGATTAATCTCGCGCCGTCTTATCCTACGCAAATCAAATAATAAGCACGGCTATTACTTATTAAGTAATGCTATTATATTTTATTTTTGCCTCTAGATATAAATTCTATCGCTATCTAGGCATAGGTTAAGGAAGTAAAGACCTACCCCCTAATAAATTATCCTATCGATATAATACTTACGGTTAATCTATTACTTAATAATCTATATTGATATTACCTTTCTAATAAGATATTGAGCCTATCGAAATGTTAGCGAATGAGTAAATGCTCTGATTTTTACTTAGACCTCGATGAGACTCTAATATATTCCCGACCGTAGTTATTACGAGAAAATAGTAATAGAGCTATCTTTAATGACCCCCCTATCCGAATAGCTACTTTAATATACTTAATATCCTCTTTTATTATAGCTCTAGTAAGTAAAGCCGCTTTTTTAGCTCCTATAATAGCTTAATAAGCCCTGATAGATACCTTATATTCTATAGCGCGATTATAAAGTATATCTCTAATAAAGTGATTCTAAAAGACGGCTAATCTATTAAATTTAGTGTGATTTGTTTGTTTTATAAAAAAGTATAACCTTAGAAGTATCCTTTTAGATGATACTTAAATAGTTTTCGAGGCTCTTTTTGCGGTCGAGGCAAAAAAGGAGATTCTACTAGCGACTCTTTGAGGATATTTAGATTTTCGAGATATAAGAATTCGCGGCTTTATATAGAAATCCATATATACTTCTAATTAATCTATTATAAATAATAAGATAGTACTTAATAACTATGCACGCCTCCGAGGCATTATTAATAATTCTATTACTTTATCTAATCTCTATTAATTAGAGGGCGCTTAGAACTACCTCGTCTATACGCCGTTTCTATGGCATATAACCTCTCCCTTTAATTTTCTCGAAGTTAAGCCTATTACCTTAGCTTAAATTATATTAGCTTTTTATCCTTTATTAAAGGCTAGTAATTAAACTCTATCCTACCCGTCTAGTACTAATCTATCTAGGGCAAGTAATATATCTAGGTAAGATTTAGGGACTTATTAAACTCGGCTAAGTTTTATTATATTATTAATCTATAAGATAATTAATTTTACCTTAGTCCTTTGACCTAAAAAAGAACTTTAAAATCTTATTAATATATTCTTAGATAAATAATTATATATAATAGCTATAATTAACTAAACTATATATAAACCTCTCTATACTTAATTAGCTCTTATTTTTATTAAGACTAAGACCTTATTTAGTAGCATAGATATTATTAATATTTAGCTTAGCGTCTAGGTCGCTATGTAGTATAAGTATATACGCGGTATTATTATACTTAGGGGAGGAATAGATAAAATAATTATAATCCCTATTATTTAGGTAATTAATAATATTTAGACCCTCTTATTTATTATAAATATAGGCATAGAATTAATAAGTTACTTTATATATATATTAATTTAAGTATCTAATAATAAAAAATAAGTATATACTTAATAAGAACTTTTAAATAGGTAATATTAATAATATTTTTAGTATTTATTAATTATAAGCTATTATATCCGCGCTTATTAATTAGGCTAAGGATATATTTTAGCCTTAGTTTATTATAATTTTAACTCGCGCGATTAAATTATAGCTCTAAGAGTAATAAAAAGAATTAGCATTAATTAATAAGCAAAAGAGGTATTATAGTTATTATATAAAATATATTTATTTCAGTATATAGCCCTTCTATAAGACTAATCTACTATTTATCTATATATGCATTATATAGATTAATTATTTAAATCATAGATTCCTCTAATTAATAAATAGCCTATAACTTTAATTAAGAAACTTTAGAGAGTTCTACGCTAATTACTAGATAAGAATAAAAATGCCTTAATTACTTATCTTAAACTATTATAGTCTAAGCATAGTATGATAAAGAGATAATTAATATTTAAGCTTAGTACTATAATATATTTTACTAAGGCGAGGTATACCTAATATATTAGTCTTTGCCCTTTATATCCTATCTTTAATAATTTAGCTACCGCTTACTAAGCCTTTACTAGGTTATCGCCTTATTAACTTAGCTATTCTCTTAAATTCTACTTAGTTTAAAGAATATAATTAGCAGCTATACTAAGAGTTATTTAATATAATATCCGATATAAAATAATCCTAAGGTAGATTTAGGTTAATAATATAGGCTTTAAGAAAGATATAGGCTACTAAAGGGCATAATATTCTATTTTAGATAATTAATACTAATGAGATACTTATAGTATGGTATAAACTTTCTTATATTCTAGCGTCTTATAGAGTCGAGATAATACTAAGATATTTTATATTATATTATAATCTCTATTTTAATATATATTACTACGAATAAAATGCTTTTTTTTATCTAATTTACTCCTAATATATCTAACTTACTATAACTTAAGGTTCTTAATCTTAATCCATCTAATAACCTACTAGGTATTTAAGTCGGGAACGCGCCCTATTCCCGCTTCGGCGCTAATTACCTATCCCTAACCATCCTTATTAGATACCACCTCAGGAATAGGGCCTATTTTCCCTAGTGAGACTAATGTAGCTAATTATTATCCTATTTAAGTCCAGAGTAGGCATAGGAGCTATCGCGGTAGTAGGTAGGCCCCGCAAGGGAGTAAGGGATCCCTACCTACCGGGAGTCATGTTCATATATGGTTTTATCACCTATATGGTAATATGTGACCATAAATTCCTTCTGGGATAAAACTTTCCGTACCTCGCCTGTCCTCTAATGATGACAGGGGGTAATATGGGCCCGTGACTAGCCTAAAGTCTTAATATAGCAGAGGGGATAGCTATTAACCTAGCACTAATATACGAATGCAGATATTGAAAATAAAAGATCAGTATAGATTTCATTGCTCCCCTATATCTAAGGAGCGATGAAAGTTAGTCTCTTATATTTGTGTTTAATCTATTGATCTCATAGGCAGCAGGCTGCTGCTAAGCCGATGAATTTCTTAAGTTTCTTCGGTATATATCTAGAGATATCTTATTTGTTATTGCCTCTGGCGGGTGAGTCATCTCGTTACTATGGTTACTAGATATTTACCGCTACGAACCTTCCACCGCCGAGGCATATAAGAACCCAATATTAAGGTGCTTTGCTCTTTAGACTCTTATCTATGCCGGCCTTCTTGCTTATAATCTCACGGCGAGTATTAACTAAGAAGTTTATCTACCGCAGCCATATATTTGCATGCATTATTATCTGCGATGTAGCTTCCATCCTCCCTCGTCTTCCTCGTGGTAGCCTCTACCACCATACTAGTCTTGACTAGAGCAGTAACAAAGGATAAAATTTGCGAGAAATGTAGCACAATAGAGACTATGGCATCTTCTTAAGAACTCGCGGTAGAAACCACCGAGTCTCCTATATCTACTATAGATAATAGCCCTTTAATAGAAAATGTAGAAACGGCGAAAGAAACCACCGAGTATTTTAAGTCTACCATAGAAACTAGTCCTTTTTTAACCTCTATATAGGGTTCGTCTCTACTAGGGCCTATTCCACTGAAGGGCGATAATGCCGAACTCGCCGAGAATACACAGTTCATTATGGTCGACGGGGAGATAGTTATGTAAGTTATACCGGTACCTACTTAACGCGCGCATTATACTAATATAAGGTCAGTTAGCTATCTCCCCCGAAAAACAAATAGGTATATTGCAGCCTTAAAGCCACAGAGATATTCCCACTTAGGTTTCTCGTAAAATTTATAGCATCTATCAGAGTATCGATAAATGACCGACGGCGTGGATCTGCCCTGCGAGGAGAGAAGACCGGATCTTATCTCTAAATCAGGGTAAATGGCAAGTCCGTTTATAATAAAGAGCTTATTACTACCAGTAGTAAGTTCTAAGAAGTCGTAAGCGACACCTTCGCGTCATTAGAGAACCTAAGGATTAATATAGTGCAAAAAAAACGGCGATAAGATTATTGACCTTACTATTAAAGGTCCCGTATTAGTATTCGATAGCGAAAGTAATAGAACGGAACTTCCGGAATCTATTTCCATGGATTTAAGCCTTAAAGTGATAGGCTCTGGCCCTACTGGGGCGGATTCTGCTGATAGAGGTAGGAGTTCTTTCCCGCCGTTTTATACTTTATTAGAACTCATTGCCGAATCTTAGAGACCCACTCGAGTATGGCATAGATAGTAAGACCCGTCATTGGAGGATGTATGGGACTGGCACTTATTGTAGGGGTTGTATTTCTCTTTAGGCGAAGGTTAGCTAAAAGGACGAGACCTGAAGATGCTGGCGGCCCTGGCGAATCGCATGAAAAGTCCGAACTTTATGCCGACTGCGTAGCTTAGAACCCCTAAGAGGCTGAGGTTTAAGCGGTCTATGAGATGCAAGGGTCCATTCCATAGCCTAGTGAGATAACTACTAACGAGGTGCGGTCGCAAGAGCTACCAGGCAAGGCAACATAAGAGTTTAAATAGGACTATTAGAGGTAGGAACTACGAATACCATACGCTACCCGCCCGTTTCTAGTGGAAAAACCCAGGGGCAAACTCCATAGATTCTAATTGGTTCAGAAGTGGAAACGGACCCCATTTCCAGTCTACATTCTTAAGTAGGCTATAGATCCTCCGCCCTCGCAAAAGCACAAAGCCGGCCTAAACCACTATAAGGGGGGGCTACACTACTGCAAACTTAGGTACTTCAAGAAAACCGGGCCAATATGACCGCGGTTCAAACAGCCGCTTAACACATGCGCCAGTACAAGAAGAGCAAGTTAGCTAACAGATGGTGCAGTCCTCTACAACTAAGCTAAGGGGGCCATATCAGAAACATAAAAGATTTAAAACAGACAGCCCTAAAACCTCCCAAGCCAATCAACAGATCAAATGCGCGGCGACGCATTAACCGCTATCGATATCAGCGTCACCTTACTCATCAGACTCGACAGCACCTCTTCTTAACCTATCGCCCTAACTACATCCTCCTTATCCAGTAAGAGATTCCAAAGCAGTATCTCGATATTGACAGCCAGGCCAAGAAAGGCATCGCATACTTTACTCAAGCTAAGGGTATACTCAGGCCGGTTACCGCCAATACTTATGACACATTTAAGAACAGACCCGACCTCTTGCTAGATAATCTTTAAGAGCTGCGTCTCCACGTCCTGCTTCGCAGCTTTGAATAAATCCGCGGCAAATCGGACTATATCAGTTACGGCATCCCTTAGAGCGTTCTCATTCTTCCATACTACGGCATCAGGCCAACCTCTACGCTAAAGACGCAACATTTGCCACAGGATAAGCGATACGTCATTACAAATCTCGCTCAAACCACTAGAAAGCAGAGTATTATAATGCGTTCCAGGTGACCTAGCTAACCTTTGGCTCGAAATGACCCGCTTGGCACAGTTTTACAGATCAAGCAGTGCGTCAGAGTAAAGCCCTTGGTATTCTAGCAGATATTTAGTGCAACTACGTCTAGTTAAGCTTTAGCCGGGACTTTATGGTAGAGGAGACATAGACGGTGACGCTATTAGGGTACATAATTAGTATAGGTATAATTATTTGCGACGAATATAAGGACGGGTTAGGCTAGAAGTAAAAGTTATCCCTCACCTAAGAGTGATCTAGAAATCTCCATACACCGGCGCCTCATTTCAACCATCCTACTCGTCTTCCCAATCACCCCTCAACATACCGCAAGTTTCAGCTCCGATCAAAATCTACAGCTGCCTCAGAAGACTAGCATAGGAGTAGTAATTCATCGCGTGACTTAGATAAAAGCCATTAACTCTTAGAATAGCAACGAATCCACGCCCTCCTAGAGGACAGACCCTCACTATAACAGGTAACTTAGGTATACTACCAAAGCTCTCCCCGAGCCTAAGACTCTCAAACTTCCAGGCATCTCCCTTGCAGTTATCGGACTTGCCCGCGCTTGGCAACCATATCTTGCCCGCACAGAGCAGAACATCGGGCTCCTTATCGCAAATGATCTACGTCGACGCGCAAAATAACTCTTCGAGCTCGTCATCTCGGATCTTTGCAACGTCTTCAGACACATATGGCAGCAAGTCGACGATAGTAATATCGGTCCGAATATCGAGGGTTTCACAGGATACCGCCCTGAAAACGTCATACAGGGCATAAAGGGACTCACAGTCCCCAATAACGGCATCGAGGCCCTCCTCAAATAAGTGATTATATCGGGGTTGCTGTAGGGTAATGGCGATGCCGCCCTTGACTACTAGGCCTACGAGCTTTACAGTGGTTTTTATCTCGTCGCTAGATCGCCTAAGGAACCATCCCCGAGCCTCAATGCGGGAGATATAATTAAAGCGCTCTATTTGGTAGTGAGCGACGGGCTTAAAGAGTCATCGGATCCGGTGGTCGATAGCCACATCGAGGCAGACTTTGGGTCTTATTTCCGAAGTCATTGAGTTGGCTCTACGGGAGGATTATAGTAAGAAAAAAAAAGAAGAGGGTAACACTTTTCAAGCAATTATGGAAGAAGGTCAGAGCCCAATATATCTCTTTACACCGAGTTTCATGATATTCCATCACACCAACGGTCTATTCCGCTCTAAAAATGGATGCACCCCTTCTAGGACATCGATATGGTACACCGAATAGCCGCTATGGCTACAAGACTTCCTCACGGTTGGCTCCGTAGCCTAGACGCTACAGGATCCTTTACAAACCCTAGTGGCCAAGGCAGACAGCCTGCAGGTATTATGGCTACGAGAGTCACGTCATTGGCCGGTAGAAAATAGGCTAAACATCACGGTAGCTGAGTTTAAAACATATTCAATAGGCTAATATATTGAAATAAGGCTTAGCAATACGCACCTTTTGGATGGACCATTATAGATGCGATAGGCTGCTTCTCTTCTAAGGTTATTTACCCGTGGGTCTAGATTAAAAAGAGACCCACTATTCTAGTGGGCGGCAAAATTCTGGGACAGGTGCATTATTATGGGACAGTCAATTCTGGCTTTATTCCGGCTTATAATAAATAGAGAAAATACTAGCTAATAGAGCTGACCTGAGGCTTATTAGAAATTATCTTGATTTTTCTCTGCGATGCGTGGCTGTTGAGAAATATGTTGTTAAAATTGAGGCTTCTCCTGGGTCGTGATTTGTATGAAATGACTACTAAAAAGAGGAGATTTTAATGATTTTAGTGAAACCACCAGTTTTAAGAACTACTTTTTAAAAATTTAAATAGTAATAGAAAAAACTTTGATAAGTAAGTCTATGTTCTTAATTTTATCGTAGATATTTTGCTCGTATTTATTTATGATGTTAAAAGTTGGGCTGATTTTGGTGAGAACCCGGCTAAAAAACCTATCCCATAATAATGCACCTGTCCCAAGATTTTGCCGCCCACTAGAATAGTGGGCTCCTTTTAAGCCGAGCCCACGGGTAATTAAATGCGGGTTAGGCAGCTAGGGGCGGTGTCTACTACCTATGTATGCACCGCCACCACTATCGACGCCGCCGCTGCCACCTCAATAACTCTGGAAAGGAAAGCTCGTTAGATGCCCCTTTAGCCCACCTTCTAGACGCCTGTGTTAAGGATGGAGGCCTCCTAGCAGACAGATCACGGTCACTCGATTATCCCCGCTTTGTTTTCATTATCTCTCTGCCTCTCATTTCTGTAGCTATCTAAGTCGCAAAATCAAGCAGAATATTCGCAGTTAATACGCTCCGACGATTGATGCCTCATTTTTCTCCTCTTTCGAGGCACCGGGCTTCCTCGCAAGCCCCCGTCACGAGATAAGGAGGGCGTTGGATCACCCGTCGACCACCTCACCCGTCTCTCCAACACGCCCGATAAGCGTGGAGTTACTTGGGGCTGACGGCCTGATGGAGTGATTGCTTCTTTTATTCGTCGCGTTGGTTGCCGGTGGGTGACAGGCGCTTCGAGGACAAGGTTTAATTGGCTAGCATTGTACCCATGACAACACTCGGACAGCAGTGGCTTGAAGGAAGAAGCAAGTCATGGACGTCTATGTCTGGTTGTTCAGTAGGGCTGAGCCAATCATTTCCCAACATGTGGGATCGGCGGTGGTGAGGCTGTGGGAGCTATTGATTGTTTGCTACCACACCTACGGGGGGCTAGTACTATGGAGGGCCGGGTAATGGCTTCCTAAGTGAGTCGTTTGGCCTTAAGTTGTTCAAGTCACGGAGCGATCCCGCTCGTGTGGAGAAGGGCGGCAAGCGCCGCGCCACTTTCTCGGTGATCGCACTTCCTCCTGCATTGCAGGTGTTGGCTGTAACCGAGCTTCATGTCTGGCCTCACACGTTATGAATACCGATGAGTGGCTTCGTGTACGGCGGCAGCCAAGGTGGATAAAACCGACAAGCTGCGGCATTTTCTCAACCAACATTGCTGAAAGTTCATCGACCCATTGCTGCCTGATACTCAAGCCTGCGGCCACACCAAAGCAGTCATAGACTTTGCTGACCGAATTGCACATTGCTTTTGTCGAGCTGAGTCGGCACTGTCAGGTTGCAGGGGCACCTGATCAACTGTAGTACGTTTGAAGGAGGTCCGAGCGGTGTGTCAGTGACCAAATGCCCCTTTTTGTGTTGCTCAAGACGCGAATCCTGACGTGAAATTGGGCCCGGGAGGGGACTTCCTTCCGTCGTTGCAGCCTGATGGCTCTTGGCATTTTGTGGATCACTTTTGTAGATCATCTTTGCAAGTAGGGGCTCTGATCGCAACAGTGCGTCCGCGATTACCAACTATAATAGGTATAACAGCACCTACTCGCAAAAAATCCTAATGTACACACGCGTCTTCACGCGTCTTCACGCGCCCCAGACGTGTAAATGAGTAATCTATCAAAAAGCAAGCTGCGGCCATTCAGGTTTCGTTAGGTTTAGCTCTCGGAAATAGAACGGAATTAGTGGTTTGGACGTCTTTTACATGGGCAGGCGATAAGTTAGGGTACGCGACAATTAATAATAGAAGAGTAGGGTTAGTGATTGGCGGAGAAGTAGAAATGCGGCGCACTTCTGGCCTACATTCTTGAGTAGTAATCCGAGGTTCCGATGAGTTTTTTTTTGCAACTTTGTTGAGGTGGCGGTGGCAGCGCCAACCGGTGGTGGCAGTGCGTGCATTGGTCTGACAGCGAGACCATCCATGGCGACCCGATGCGTGCTCGATCGTGCCTCCCCTCTTCTTCCTTCCATGTCCAAATACGAATCGGCCAAAAATCCTGTTGTGATGGCCCGCCTTTTCATTAGATAGCATGCAATGGGAGCAGATTTTTTATTAATTTCCAACTTTAGATAATTATTTGCGGCTATTTTCGTGGAGAGATTGAACAGTGTTGGCCCCAGTTTCGGAAAGTGAGGCCGACGATGTGGGCTCAATAGGCGGTCGCCATGTTCTGATGACCCACTCTAGCCCCTACGACTCATCAGTCAATCACCAAACCTCAGGAAAGGATTGGCAGAGCCGAGGACTTAAATCCAAAACCCCTTCTCCTCACCTCCAAGACAAGATGTTCTTACAGATCCAGCGCATGCTCCCCCCTCCTCTCAACCACGGCCCAGGTCATTTATGACTACTACGGTAGCCAAGTAAAATTTATACTCGTTAATCGAATTCGGGAAGACGACACTTTGTTACCCCTCTTTGACTACGTGAGATCAAGATATTTGAGAATCCCCGTCAGGCTTGCATGCTATGGTATGTTAGCTGACATGCTGTTCTGCGGCATCTATAGGGAGAGTTCTAAGGAGATTCCGATTGCGACGATATCTTGCAGCATTTCCAGCAGCGAGGAGAATCACGCTGGATATGTCCGATGTAAGTACTACGATCTGAGACAGTATCTGTTGCTAATAACGATATCAATAGCATGTAAGTCTTGCGCTGCCGATAAAATAGAGCTATATGGTTGCTGACCCTGGTTGTCCCTGGCGACGTAGTTGGTAAGTCTTGCTATACTTAGGAAACGGAGAGATATAAGTGCTAACCCTAATTGTCTCTGGTGATATAGCGGGCAAGTCTTGCTATGCTGAAGCGATAGAATGAAATGGTTGCTAACCTGGGTTATCTTTGATGATATAGGATGTTAGTCTTACTGTGCTAATGAGATATAGTGATACTATTGCTGACTATGGTTATCTTTGGTGATATAGATGGTAAGACTTGCTCTACTGTGAAGACGGAGTGGCATGGTTACTAACCCTAGTTATTTTTGGCGATTAGTTAGTAAGTCATACTATCCTGATGCTATAGAGCAATATGGCTGTTAACGCTGGTTGTCTCTGGTAATATAGGCTGTATGTCTAACTATACTGACGAGATAGAGCGATATAGTGCTAACCTACTTGTCTCTAATAATATAGGATGTAACTCTTGCTGTCCTGACGAAATAGATGTAGTTGCTAACCACGGTTGTCTCTGGTGATATAGTTAGTAAGTCTCGCTATGCTGATGAGACGGAGCGATATAGTTACTCACCCTAGTTGCCTTTGGCGATATAGGCTGTAAGTCTTACTATGCTGACGAGGCGGAGTGATATGGTTGCTAACCACGGTCCTTGGCGGAATAGCCTGTAAGCCTGGCTATTCTAATGAGACGGAGCGATATGGTTACTGATCCAGGTTGTCCTTGTCGATATAGATGGTAAGCTTTTAGATGCTGATAAGACGGAGCGATGTGGTTGCTAACCTTGCTTGTTTGGGGATTAGTTGGTGAGCCTTGCTATCCTGATGGTACAGAGCGATATAGTTGCTAACTCTGGCTGTTTTTGGTGATATAGTTGGTACGCCGTGCTTGTGCGGATAAGGCAGATTGATACCGTTGTTAACATCGTCTTTTAGGAGGTATGTATTACCATGTTAAACGTAATGACATCGCTGACCGCATTGTTTATTCTGGCAGACTGTGCGTTAACCTGTACACATGTGTAGCACTTAACGCTGATATAGATGATCAAATCCAGCTTGCCGACCAACAGTGGACCTACCCGCCTCCCGATACATATTCAAAAAATTGGCCACGGTTTCTCCTGCGTTTGGAATTGTTTGATGAAGCCTCTTCACAACTATGCGATCGCTGTCTCAACATCGACCTAAATATCACTCTTGCTTCGCTACATGATCCAAAGGATGGCTGTGCTCTCTGTCAACTCCTTTCCACATACCTCAACAAGGATGATATCAAGGAGCCTGAGATGCGACTTCTTGATTCCCGGGCCTGCGTAAGGATCTGCGCTGTACCCGGTGTGTGAAACTGCCATTTATTGAAGATACTGGACTAAACAGCTGATTCTTTAGGATGGTGCCGAGACGCGTCACTTCAACCCGGACTTCCTGGATTTCTAAAATCGGGTAGTCCGAGTTATTTCCGGTTAATCAGGGAGTGGCTTCGACTTTGTGATAATGGCGAATGTTCGCGCAGCGGTGGATGCTGTCCTAGGCCTATAGGTGCTCCAATGCCAACCCGGCTCATTGACGTGAGAAAACACGAGGTTGGCAGCGACACCGTGCGCCTCATCTTGGCAGACGAAATGGGACAAGGATTACGCTACGTTGCCCTATCCCATTGCTGGGGCAAGCCAACGAAGGAACAGAAAGACTATTGGTGCACTACACGCAGCAACTTGGAAGCTAGGACTCGCGGATTCCTTGTTGAACAGTTGCCGGCGACATTTCAAGATGCGGTCAGAGTCACTCGAGAACTCCGCCAGCCATACCTCTGGATCGACTCGCTTTGTATCATTCAAGGCGACGATAAGGACTGGGAAACCGAAGCCAAGAATATGGAAACGGTCTTCAGGAACGCTTACTGTACGATTGCTGCCACCTCAGCCGAAGACTCAACCAAAGGGTTTCTCAACCGACCAGTGGAACAGTCAGACTTGCAATACGTGACAGTGCCCAACTCCTCACATGGCAGAGTCTACGTTTGCGCATCTCTAGATGATTTCTCTGGCGACGTGGAGAAGGGTATCTTGAATACGCGGGCGTGGGTGTTGCAGGAACGAGCCTTGTCACACCGAACAATCCATTTCACGAAAAGGCAAACCTACTGGGAGTGTGGCGGTGGGGTGCGTTGCGAAACACTAACTTACATGCGAAGGTGAGTCCACATTGAGCTCAACTTAGACGCGCCGCTTCTTGTCTTCGCAATTCGCTTTCCTTTATCATCGCCGAGTACTTACGTCAAGCTTGCTAATGTCGAGTAAAACCAGAGCAAACTTCTTTTCCTTAGAATTCCCTCAATCTCTCTTTGCGAAATACTCGAACCTGGGTCTTACGAAGGAGACAGACAGGCCCGTTGCGATTCACTCACTACTCATGGCGTTGGCCAAAGCTTACAATACCCAAGTCATTCACGGCATCTTTGAAGTTGACTGGCGCACAAGTCTCATGTGGCAACGGTCTCAGAACCCCATGAAGCGGATATCTTTCGGGTCCAGTCAGCCGCCTCCATCGTGGTCCTGGATGGCATACGACGGGCAGATTAAGTATCCGAAAATAGAAGATATTGGGTGGACTTCCATTGACTGGGATCGGAGCTTTATGCTGGCATGGAACTGGGAGAATAATTGCCACGTCTTGAAGGCTCAAGTGAAACGGCTTCAAGATTGCGAGGTCAAACATGAGGGTTTGGAACATATTATTCAAGATGAGAACGGTGATGAAGTCGCGCATCTGTGGTTTGACCAAGAAAAGAGGGCTTTGATAGGTGTATGGTATGCTATATTGGGAAGAGAGAGGGGGCGAGTGGATGGTGAATGCAAATGTTGGGTCCTGATTGTCATGGAAAGCCCAGACTTCAGGTCATTGAAGAGGGTTGGAATGGGTTGGATCCAGCAGCGTTTCATACTGTTTGATGGCCAAGACGAGGCGGTACAGATCATATAACGTTACGTTAATGGTTCTTTTTGAAAGAGCTTGAATGCTGGTGGTTGTGTCTTGCTGGCTGTGGGGCCCAGTTTATACCAGAATCTACCAGCCAATTTGCAACTGAACCTGGTGCTACGACTGTAATTGACTCGGGCTGATAATTTCCCCTGTCCAGCGTCTGAAAATCCGTCGGCAATGATGGTCATCGAGCCAAGGGAGAGCAATGTCTGAGCTACAGGGTGACTTGATAAAAACCGCTTTCATTGACTAAGTTAGCGGACATAGCAAGGGCTAAAGGAGACAAGAGCAATGTATGGATATCGCATATCAAGCCCTAGCCTCACTAGGACAGCTGCCTGCAAGGCAGCTGCTACTGCCTAAACAGGCAACGCTTTTATTTGTGTATAAAGAGCTGCACGACTCAGTGCATCTTATCACCGAGTTCTTACTCCTTAGATAATTCTCATTAATTTAAAATACTACGTCACCCCTTGCACTTTAGAGCGGTGGTGCAAGGGGTACAACCCGCCGAAGGCTGAGAGTCCGCGGGCCAAGCAGTTATCTACAACTATTACATCTACGCTTCGTGGTTAGCCTGAACAAACTACTAGGGCCACAGAACAAACTATTATGTTTTACCCGACTCAAACTAGACGCTAAATCTATAGCAAAACTACTAAGTATAAAATCTAACTATACAATAGGGTATTTTAATTCATCTTACCTATTTACTATTAGGTTTTATTTCTTATTGTTGTTATCTTCGTCTCGTAAAGTTATTGACCTTGCTGTCGACCCATGTGTTGCAGCTAATTAGAATTTAGCGGTCAAAATATGACCGTTTTCGGAATGGTGGGGCTGGAATTCAGCCAATCACGAATTTCGCGGCTACAATCAATCCCTTTTCAGAAGCGTAAATCTACTAGTCCACATATAGTCTAGCGTATTATTCCAAGAAGCTAAACCGAAAGGGAGGGAGACGCATTGATTGCCCGCCAAGGCCTGGATGAGGTTCTTGTCATGCTTATCCAAGGCCGTGCTGACCTTCCTGAAGAGATGCCCTACCGTCGTACCTAGAGGCTCGCTCTTTGGAATGCTCATTATTGCCGTACGCACTTCCAAAGACCGATGGACCGTCATTGTTGCGATTTCTGTTGTTCCTGGTCTCTTCCTTGTTGCGACAGGTGTTCCGAATGCTCCAAACTTTCTCCTTTCTCGCCGTCCTTGCCGTTCAAGGAACCATGGGTTCAAAAGGGCCTTCACCGTAGAAACTGGCCACATTCCACATGATTTTAAACCCGCCTGGATAGCCTCTGGCTTCATGGCTTCCTTACTTGCTTCTGCATAGCAAATGAGAAGGTGTGCCTTGACGATCGGTCTGTTTTCCCTAATATTGACGATGCGAGGAACTTTCTTTCGGTAGGTATATAGACTTCGGGACGCCAAAAACCGTGAGATCGAGCGGTTAAAGAATGCGAGAAGTGCGAGGGGGACCCATAAGATGTGAATATCGTTAATAAATCTGTTATACTTAAAATCGATGCTTTCGTGGCTCCCGTGGCCAACTATAGGAAGTCGTTTCTGAGGCTTTTGCGGCTTAGTTAATGGGATGAAGATCTTGAGAAGCCATTCCAATGTCGAGTCCCAACCTTTCTCTGATGGTGAGAATTGCCAACCATCGTATTCAACAAGAATCTTTAGAAACTACTAGTGTTTAACCATAAGACCTTTGAAAATCACGGAAGGTGGTAAGGCGCTTCTAGCAGCTGATATTAACTCTAAGATAGAGGTCCAAACACGCGCATCGGGACACTTTACCAGCGCAAATTTATTGTCAGCATATCTGACGACTAAGCTGTTGCTTCCTTCTCCTTCCATAACGCAGATTTCCTCTATATTACGGCGATATTCTTTGGAGATCTTCTTGATCTTGGGAACGGTCATCTTATTAAATATTTCATTCATAGTTAATCAAAGCTCCTTCTACACGGCTGAAATCAATGAACTTGACCTTTTACGTCTTTAAGGGTGAATTTCTACATGAAAAGCCGACAATTCAATGTTTGCCGATCGGTCTATTATCGCCGTTGTTGCTGACGATCCTTTGGTCGAATTCCTTGAGCTGCTCATAACTCTGCGGGAAGCCTAGAGCCTGCTGAGTAAGAGCCCAGTCAGTAAGGTGCTTTTATTGCACTGGCGAGAGGAATTGAAGATACGGTTGAGCCTCTGTGCGGCTTTCTGCACCCTCGAGACGGTCGCGTATGATTGAATGTGGGACTTCCCATTCATCAGCAGCTGCTTTCACATTTCCAATCGTGATATCCTCATCGATGGTAAATTGAGTTTCAGTTTCTGTATATTCGGTATCGCTGGTCCTAAATCTTCAACCAGAATTCAAGTTGGATGGCTGGGGCACGAGAAAAAACGGAGTGTTCATAATGCGAAGTGGTGGTGGTGTGGTAAATCCGGGTGGTTTGCCGTAGCAGTTCGCTGGGTTTGGGTGTTAAGTATTCCCACCTAAAACACCATATTAATCCTTTTGATGTTATCCATGAGTTCTTAATCAATCCCTTAGGCCCTCAATGCATATGACAATTGTAGCTTGATTAGAGAAGATAAATAGCCACCGGAAGTATGAGTGTGATAGTACCCGTCGGCCCGACTTTCCTCCCGTAGAAGACCGAGGGTTTAATTTCTAACTATTCAATGTGGAAAGGTGCCATATATACTAGGATAGCCTACTAACATAGGGTTCAGGGTGTGCGTTGTGGCCTAACTTGGTATCTTTTTACGACGGATTTGGCACCAGCCCGGTGCAAATCACGGTTTCGTTCCCGTTGAATGCTCCAAGAGAAGAAGAATAGTAGCTCGAGGAGGAAGAGGCGGCAGACCAAGGGAAGTTGATGAGGCTGACAAGGCGGAGAAAGTTATCGAGGTTATTATGGCTGACGACGGCAAGATCATCGCTCTGAATTCGACACAGATCATATGCTAATTTAGGTGGAAAATAATGTACCTTTCATCTTATACGATTTCATTGGCTACGCATCCCTATCATGCCCAACTGGAGCGTTGACACAGTCGTGGGAGTTAAGGTCCCCACACATCGTCAGCTTTGCGAATTGCGCAGATTATTGGGCCTTGTTTGTCCAGACCCATTCGTTCTACCGGGCCTTTTGAGAAAGAGATCAACCTAATAACAACCACCTCCTCTCCCGTAACTAGCGTAATAAAATCCTTCTCGCGAATTCTTTGATATCTAAGAGCACTATCAATACCATCCGCATGGCCTTTCCGCACAAAAAGGGTTGAACGAAACTTGAGCTATCGCATACTATATGCGGTTCCTTTACAGAAGAACGACAGCCATACCAGCGGCGGCGAGGGCAGCACCAGCCATGCCTGTCTGACGTGCACCAGCAGCCTTCGAGGTCGTCGTGCTGCTAGTAGTCTCTGTGGCGATCTGGGTCGTAGCAGCGGCGGTATTCTTGACGGTCGACGTATGGCCAACCTTAGTTCCAGAAGCAGAGGAGGTGCTGGCGGCAGCAGCCTCCTTGCTAGTGGCGTTGGTCTCGGTGCAGATAGGCACGGCCGTGGCGAACTTGGTGAGGGTAGGGCACTTGGACAGGGCAGAGACGATCTCCTTAGAGTGCCGAGAGTGCCACAGCTTAACCTTGGATGTGTAGCTGGCGTACTCCTTGCTCAAGCTGGCAGGAGTGCTGAGGTGGCACGGGTCAGTCTGAGGGTGCTTGGACTCGAAGGAGAGGATGGCGCTGCCAGGAGTGGGAATGCCAGTGTAGAGGGATAGGAGAGCGGTCTGGGCAGCCTCGCACTCGCTGGCGAGGGCCGTGGTGGCTCGGGTCTCGATCTCGCGCTTGATTTGGGGATGGGCCATGAAATCCTTGGCCGCGGTCGCCGCGGCCAAGAGGGTGGCGAGGAGGATCTTGGTCTGCATCTTGACGGATCAACGTGATTAAGTGTTGATGCCACAGTATTGTGGCACTAATGGAAGAGAGAGTCCTTGCACAAAAGAAAGCCAGGATCAGCAGTCAAGATTGAGGGTCTGTGAGGAATCCCCCCCTGGGCAATCGGGCAAGAAGTGTCTTTATATGCCCTTCCACCGCAGATAGACTTTCGCGCGTAAGCTTTCGGTCGCCGGCTAACCCCTCTATAACAGGGCTTGAACGGCTCATCGGCGGGTTTTTTCCTGAGCAATGGAAACTTCAATTACGGCTGGTGTGTCCACCCCTGTCTGTAAACGTTTGGGCAAGGGGACCGTCAGGGGAGTGGTTGTAATGAAACTCGGCAACTTATCCGGACAACTAATAATGGGTGGCTGTTGGTTAGCCTTACAGGTCAATGACAGCGCAGTGGATACGCATCAAAACACGCAAGCGAGAGGCTGTAAGGGGATGCATATCCCCTGGGAGGGCATGCATGACTAAACCGGATTGGCCCCCTCGTACTATTAACGACAGGTTTGGAGTTGAGCTCTCCCGTCCCACGTCATCAGCGCAAAGGTGCTTTAAAAAAAAAGGCCTTCCACTAATCCGACTAGAACAGGACGCATTCATCCATGACAGTACGATTTGTACGAGGCGGAACCCAATCCTTAATGCGGGGCTAGCGGCACCTGGCACCAATGTAGCCAAGGCGTGCATCCAGAATGGCACTTCTGGCTCGCCAACTGCGAGCCATGCCGAGAATAGCCAGTCAACAAATATAATAAGTGACAATAGTTTGTGACAGATAATGAAGCTTAATGGATTTCACCACTGCTATATTAATGGGGATTTGCCTTTTCCAGGTCAGTATCCAGATTGTTCTTCCACGAACAAGTCCATACATTAACAGCCCTGTGTACCCGATCCACTATAACTAGCATGACCCCGACAATACAAATAATAAGAAACGGTAATACAAGGGCTATGCAGGTATCCAATGACATAAATGAGATAGACATTGGACTATTATAAGAGGGCAAAGTCGAGTCGTGCAGGTGATCGAAGATCGGTGTCGAAGCCCTGCCGTTTAGGCAATGTAGTGTGAAGTTATCCGGAGGGCCGGCTAGAATCTTAAGTTCGGCCCTATTTCGCTGCGATGCGTGGATAGTACTAGGAGGGAAGTTAGCGCGTGAGCCTTCAGGCCCAAGGCTGGCATTTTACATGCCAAGAGGCATTCCACTTACGAGGCAAGGTGACCACCCGTGCTAAACAAAACGGCGAGGTAAGGAAGCCCAAACCAGCGGTGATTGTATACCTTCAGATTGTGTATTATGGCACCTATAAGTTCATTCTGCCTGCTGGCCATCATGAAGTCGATCGAGAACCCCGTTTGGGAAGCCGCCGGCGCGACGAAATCAAATCGGCGTAGTGGACCAAGGGCTCGCTTGCATTTCAGGTCCATGTCCAAGATAACTCCTATAAGAAATTCATCAATAATCCGTGCGATATGGAATCCGCATTATATGATGTCAAAAGGCGGAGAGATGATTACAGGCCAAGGCTTACCACCGTAATGATATAGCAGCAAATATTTCAACGCGTTTCTCCTCTGAATAGGAAACGGATATGCATCCCATGTCGCCTTGAAATCAGGGAAATTTTCTTTCACGAACTGATTGGCATTCTCGTCTGTCCATAGATGATGTTCCCACCCAGGGTGCAAATTTAGACAGCTGTTTCTTGACTCATTCCATGTCGCGCGCGCCACGGCGGAGTCCCATGTTATGTGATGAAGGATCGCTGGTACGCGGTCACTGTACCCCTGGGCGGCGGTTGTTTGAAACTTGTTATAGCTGGCGAAACTGAGGTCAAAGCCATCAGATTCAGAGGATATCAAAAACTGAGCCGAGTTACGGGGCCAGCTGAAGGGGAGAGTGAGGAGCGTCCACGCAGGATAGAGAAGCTTTTGAAAGTGCCACAGCGACAGCACGGCAAGTAAGATGATGCCGACAACCACGAACTGGCGAGTGAAGACGTGACGGGGAAACATGTCGAGCACCATAAAATGACGCCCAGAATTCGCCCCAGGGGAGAATGGCGAGCCTTCTTAGATCTTTAACTGCGGTACTCCTTCAAGCGCGGATCAGTCGGCATACTAAGTCGGAGGAGGGGGGAAGACTGATATCCATCGGGTGAGGTTTCTTGGGGACTGTACCATGATCTAAGCCACGCTGGGCCAGGCGCGTTCCCTCCAGCTTGGCCATGACGCGGCCTGTCCCTCACGCCCCCTGCATCACGAACTATGGATTGGGCTTAGACTTGTCTCAATCGCCGTCGTCATCTCGACGGGTCTAGTGCTCGGGTAGGTGCCACCATTGGCCGGGGGCGGCGTCGTAGCGTCCCAGTGCCGGTTAAAACGAGGTTCCAGATCCCGGTGGCGTTGATGTCACAATGAGTGTGTGCCCAATTATAGGTTAGGGCAGGTTCTCACGCTTCGTGCAATGCCGTTATGCCAGGCGGTACATGGGCTAACATTCGCGGGCTTGCTACGGCCAATTACATTTCAGGACTGACAGCGACCTGTGATGTGAGGACGACGCCTTGCTATCGAGGCCTATGACCAGTTCAATTAACTCATAAACTTGCGCACTCAGGAAACAAATTCAGCTCCAGAGGCATCATTTATTTCTCGGCTTGTAAATCTGTCTGGGATGATAACCATCTGGCAATACCTCCGACGGCTGGCCACCAGCCTCGTCAACTACGACGCACCATATGATGAAGAGCGCCTAGAATGGGAACCTAGATTTTTTAGGGGATGGTCAAGGAAATACTTAAAGTCCGCACGACTGGGAAGGGCCGCAGTATATCTACTCCTGATAGACTTGGTGATCTTTGGGCTACTGCTTCATACTCTCCATCCGCTTATTACCCTACTACGCCGGAACGAAGTACTATTTAGGCCTCAAGTCACCCTGACTCGCCATGGTACACCGAGAATTTTTAATCGCCCAGATCGATATAAGGTACCGCGAATTTTACACCAAACGTGTGCCAACGAGACGATTCCGGACGCATGGGTTCACTCGCAACGAAGTTGCATCAATGCTTACTCCGATTTTGAGTATAAGGTATTTCACCTGAAGGCCATTCACCGACAGCAGCTCCTCAGATATGCAAGATTCTAACATGCTGTTTGTTCTAGCTCTGGACTGACGAGCGGGCTCGCGACTTTCTCTCCTCCGAATACCCCTGGTTCCTGGATACCTGGGATAACTACGCGTTCCCTATCCAGCGTGCAGACTCTATCCGCTACTTTGTTCTCTATCATTATGGCGGAATATATCTCGATATGGATACCTTTTGTAACGAGGCCTTCCCGATACACCAAATCGAATCTGACACAGCGGCACACACTGCTTTATTTGAAGCAACCCTACCCACCGGCGTAACCAACGATTTTATGATATCATCTGTGAGGCATCCAGCATTTGCAGCAGCCATCTCTCAACTACCCGGCTTTCACAGGATAACTCGGCTCTGGGCTCGCCTGCAGCCCTATTGCGCTATTATGATATCTTCTGGACCGCTCTTCCTAAGTCTAGTGGTGGAGGATTACTTGCTTGTGCAGCCTTTGATACCCTCACCAACAGTAAAGGTCATTAGTTCATCTCAATTAATACCCTATATGACCGACCTCGAATCTGCCACTTGGCATCGAGAAGATGCTCAGGCTTTCATGTGGCTGGGAGATAAACCGTGGGCTTGGTTTGGCTTGGGGGTGGTAGGGCTTGTTGCTTGCATATACGTCCTTAACCGGGTGCTGTTAGTGGTCTGGAGAGCTTTTCTTGGCACAGTCCATTCTACTTCTTACTTGACAAAAGTAGCTAAGCTATTATAGAAGGAGTAATTATGGTGAAGGTCCAACAGACCTTGGATCTTCGAAGTAGATAATCGGATGTGCTCTTCCTAACTTATGCTCGCTGAGGCAGGAAGACTCGAATTCAATGTATTAACTAAGCATCTTGTAGCTGAGCTTCACATCATCTCACAACCTCTTACCATGCCCCCAGTCTCGAAGCGTTGAAAATATCGACAGGTGTGTTGTCAGAAGATGTCGATGCCGCCAGGGCCACAGCTAGTAAGAAGTACTTATGTCAGAGTAATATTCAGTCCTAGATATATGTGTTTCTTAACGTACACCGACAGGGATCGGGTTCCGCAAGCCTGTCCGCGCTCCAAGAGCTAGGTCGCCGGGAAGTCGGCTTCGACAACGTTCCTTAGCGCAGTTGAAGTAACATGCCGGCTGAAGGCCCGGGGGTTCTAGCCCATTCACATGTAGGCATATGGTGCTATGGCGGTGTCGGTGTGTTGGCCACAACGGCGACATGTCGTGGTTTGACTGGTCCAGAGCTAACTTGTGCCGATTTACCGCGTCATGGCACCGTAAAGGTTTATTATTTACCTTCATACAGAAGTGGCGTCCAGCCTGCCCCTCATAATCAGGGCCCCTGCCGTACCAGGTATATTCTTTGACGTCGCTCGAAACTATTGCATTGATGCAGAGAATACGAGCGCCAACTGTTCATAGACAGACAAAATGTTACAGGGCCAGGCTAACCGGCAAAAGAGTGTCCTGCTTGCCATGTTCACCCTGCTGATTTTCGGCCTGGTAATACACATATGGGAGTTTTATTTCTCGCCAGCAAACGACTTGACGTTCCAGTAAGTCGGCTGCACTCATTCAGCTCACCTGATTTCGACCCGTTCAAACAAATGGCTTTACTAGCACATCCATTTCACCCCCGCTCCCAGCGAGGCTCGCCGAACACACGCCGCAGCTTATGCATGATCTATGGACACCTTTTATCCACGATATCAATACTACACATTTCTTGACAAAAGAAAGATATCACTACGAGATTCCGAATGACACACATCATTGGCAGCAGCCCTTGGGCAAGAAACTGCTCATCCTTGATGTGGATACGCGGCTCGACATAGGCCCTGGCGCTTTGATGAACGAATCGTCCTTGAACTCCAAGGAAATGACAGGAAGAACTGCTGGAATGATGAATCACTACCTCTATGGTATCTTCTGCTTGCTTTGTGTCTCTAAAAGAGTATCCTGTTGACTTTTCTCGTCTGATTCAGCTATGATTCACGGGTACGACTACCGATTCATCCGAGCTCCTCCCTACCCCAATCGCCATGGGACCTGGGTCAAGGTCCCAATGATCAAAGAAGCGCTCAAGACTCACGAAATCGTTGTTTTCCTCGACGCCGATGCCATCTTTATATATCCGGAGATGCCCTTCGAGTGGTTGATGAGTCTATGGAATGTGACAGACAATACTCTCGTCGCGATGGCTAGCGACCCGAACTCCCCAAGAAACCGCGACGTCAACGGCCGAGTGATGCTGAATACAGGCTTTATCATCGCTCAGCAGAGCAACCGAACACACGAACTCTTCCACAACTGGGAGCAATGTCCCACGGACAAAAAATACAAAGGATGTAAGCGCTGGGCGAAAGATTGGGCCCATGAGCAAGCCGCTTTCTCGAATTATGTCCGGTACGATTATAATTCAACAGAGGAGGTTGTCATGATACCATGCATGGACGGAAATGGCGCCCCCTACATTGGCGATAAGACATGCGGTGGAGTCTTTGTCCGCCATCACTGGTTTCACAAGGACTATCCTGCCAAAGACTTGCTTCAACTCATGCAGGATACGTTTGTGAGTTGGCTGCACGCAGGGTTTCACCACGACAAGCAAGATAACTTCATAGATGCGAGTCGTTTCACCTACCCGCTCAGACATTTAAATGTATAAGAATATAATAATAGATGGAAAATAGATGGTACCCAGTAATCATAGACCAATGATATATGGACCAATAACCTCTGCGAATTAATATAAATAATTGACCAGCGCTCTCAATGCCGTGATATATGATGTAGAGGCTTTGAAACTTCGGCAAAACACATATACCAAATCGTCACCCACGAGGCTACTTCTTAGATTAACAACGGTACTTGAATTTGCTATAAAAACATGAGTTAATTAGAAATACCTTCGCTTGTTAGTGCATTCAAGAGTCTACAAGAGGCCGAGCCATGTTTTTTATGAATCATGGCTCTTGATACTGGTCGTCTCTACGGCATTGAAAGGCGCCATCAACATCGACACGATGGCCCCGATGAGTTGGAAACTCAGTCTTCTGTGAGCCCGGGATTTCTTAGCCTTGCCTTCAAAGCAAAGGGGGTGTCGAAACGGGTTAGCGGTACGCGCGGCCCCGATCCCCCGTTTAATCCTCCACAATGCTCAACCGTTTAGTACCCGTATTCGATCACACTTTGACTAGTCCCTTGGGCCAACTGAGGCGGAGTCAAGGATCCAGACTAAAAAAGTGGTCCTCGCTAGAAATGAGACGGGGGATCTACCGAGCTCAGCCTCAATGATATATCTTAGCTTTCATTAAGACCCCCTATCAACTGCGTCCCAAAGATGCCGATTATCCAGGCGCTGCGGGCCGATAAGAACTATGAAACGACGATCAAGTGTGAAAATTTTAAGTAAAAGGCCTAAAGTTCTAGCATTTGGACTGTTTCTCGAATTACGTACTAACAGTCCATCGTGTTCCTCCTGCAGGCTGCAGCCACCGCGGTAAGTGCAGCAGAGGAGACCACGTAAGACGAGATATAGCCAAGCGGCGACGAAAGAGTGCCAGGGGTGAGATTAAAGTAGTCATAGGCTTTTGGAAGTCAAAGATTGAAAGAGCGCAAGGGAATATCGCCAAATGACCATTATTAGCGGTACTGAGCAGGTTGGGGATCACAGTATTAAACTCATAATGACTCGCGTAGTTGGTCCGGCAGATCTTCTCTAGACTGCCTAGGATGCCGGTAGCCGATGAAGTGTATATTACCGGAGGATCCTTGAGGGCATCGATTGTAGAGTGTTATTGAATGTGTTTGCTGATCTCGTGGAGGAACTCGTTGGTAAGATCCGAGCGGAAAGGGATAGATAGGAGATACTCGTAGGCTAATTGAGCGGGGATATAAACGATTAAACTCCTACTCTCATCGGCTTGGTTGGATATCCCGGTGATAAGTGCATAAGGTTCGGCCGAGGAGGATATCACTAAGAGCGGCAGCCCTAGGGGAAGTATCAGCGCGAGCAGAGGCCGCATTATGAGCGCTGACAGCAGGAACGCAATCCAAGCGCCAGAACCGATAACAAATAGAGATTTACGCACAGTGAATACGCTGCTTTTAAAATTGGGCTATGGAGAAGGAATAACACTACGTGAGACCGGACCTGATTTGAGCCACCAAGAGCCTCGTATCGTGCCTCGCCTAAAAGTCGAGATGGCATGCTAAGAAAAGCCCCATGGCCAAATCTGAGGATATCTTGCGCCGTGTCGAAACGTGTAACCTGATCGTGGAACGGAACGCGAGCGGAGGACAAGGGCTGGCTTGATATTCCGCGGTGTGTCCACAGATACATCGACGAAAGGACGGAAATTGGCGTGATCGGTGCAGATAATGCAGAGTCAGGTGTTTTGATAGGTTGACTCGGTTTCAGCAAGCAAGGATATGTGAGCAAGCATCCGAGAGTTCCGATGGCATTTCCTAGTTGTAATAGAAACGTCTCAGCATGCTACTTATGGGTCGCGACAACCCTCAAACATGAATTATGTCTGAAGGTTGTCGCGATCTAACTCGCATCCAGTCAGAGACCATAAAGAGGACTTATAGACACTCAGTCTTCGCAAATCACATCGAGTATTGGTCTCGGCCCGGTTGACAAACGGACCGCGCTGCCAAGGATCTCACTAGGTTAAGCCAAGCTACTTGCTGGCGGCATCTATGCAGCAGCATTGCAGCGGGACCCATGCTACCGAGCTCGTGTCTATTCCCTGAAAGGAATAAATGATGCGAAACAGCTCAAAATAGGCCATTCGCATCGCGATGCGGAACTATCGACAAGGAATAAAAATAAGACAGCAGCCCAAGCCCTGTCTCTTAAAAGCTTCCGAACATAATGTATTCAAACCTATCCAGTTTTCGCTCCCTAAACTCCCTTTGAATTCCTTTTAAAAGAACTTGCTAGAACTTGACCTAGGAGTAGACCCACTGCTTTCAGAGCGCCTCAATGATGATAACTCTGCTGCCAGCTGCGGTATCCCCTAAGGCAAATTATCCTACTTGACTATATTCTACGTCTTAGTAGCTATTATAGTCTCGTAAATATCGGCAACCTCCTGGCTATCTTAGATTTCTTCTCTCTGGCGTATGGTACGTAGTAAGGATATTGCTCTGTATTAGACGTCGATGTCTCGGTAGTATGTGTAGACTAGAGAGAGTAATGGCACTAGGTAGCCATTAAAGGTAAACATAGGACTTAGCCTTTGGTGCTCTATCTTAATTAGTACCTTTGCCCTCTGTAGGATCTTCTCTCTATCTTCCCTTGTAATCTCCTAGTCGATCATCTCGAGCTTAGCTAGCCCGAACTAGATAGCCTGGTGTATATCGAGCGATGCGATTGCGCTCTTTTTCTCGGGCGTGGGGTCCTCGTATATCTTTTGATATTCGGTGAGCTCGTGGCGGGAATTCTATATGGCAAAGGCTTGACTTGCGGTATCTAGGGCGGCCTTTCCTGCGCTATAATTAAACGCCGCTGCTGAATGCCTATGGGACGGCGACTCGAATGACCTATGTAGTCGAGGGCTAAATGCGATCCTAATGTAGCTTTTATCGTATAATTCGTTGATGCGCTCTAAAAAGAAGGCTGCTTTGAGTAAGCTAGAAAAAGGTGTGTTAGGGTCGCCTATGTATCTAGTTCGAGGTGGCAAGTCGAGGTTATTAAAGGTGTCGTTTCCCACGTAGATAGTAATATTCTACCCGAGCCAGTAGAGTATTTTAGTGGCTAGGCCGAATAGGGTATATTTAGCTTCTTTGCCCCCCGGGAAGTATAATAGCGGTGTTAGTATATTCCTATATTTCTTTTTTACCTACACGGAGTTAAGGAGCTAGTAGCTAGCCTTAAGGTATCAGATAGAGTCTATATAGCGTCTATATAAGCTCTCGATATAGATAAGATAACATAGTAGATAAGGGTAGTTTATAGGTTAATCTCTGAGTTCTCCTCTATAAGTAGCTTTATATATAGTATAGCCTAGTTATACTTTTAAATAGAGGTATACTTAAATTTGGCGGCTGATGATAATAATATGGCGTTTCCCTGATAATTAACCTAGAACCGATAATATGCTCTATTAAGGGCATAGAGCGCATATTTAACTAGCTTGATAGTATGGGCGAGCGGTAGTATAAAGTTATGCTAGAATATGGGGCTAGATAAGATATTGAAATCCTTGATTATGTACTCTTAGGCGTAGTAGAAAAGGGCGGTATTGGCTAGGGAACTAAGATTCTTGATCGATAGGGTAAGTCTTAGTGCCAAGAGGGCTTAGTAGGCTTGGCTCTTTGGCTTAGATTGGTACTATATAAGCTTTAATTGCTTCTTTACTTTGGGGGCGGGAGGTTTAGGACCTTCATAGCCGTTATATTTCTATCTATCTTTTAAGTATCGCTGGCATATAGGCTTTTGCTCGTCATACTTTAAATGCCGGATTTTGTCGAGGCGGATTAGTACGTAGGGATAGACGATTCGGCAGTCTGCACAACTAACTTGCTGCCAGAGGTAAGCAACATAGTCACAGCAAGCACAGTAGGAATTCAGCGGCATGGCAAGATGGTGACATACCACGTCTTACAGCTAGTCCTCACCCGGGGCGCCTTTGCCCTTGTCTACTTCTTACGTGGCGGTTGCGGAAGCTCAAGCGGAGCCATGTTTCTCAGAGAACTACGAGCGGCCCAATCAAGGCTCCCAATGTGGATTCTAAGAGGTGTACATGTCGCGTGGCCAGACTTGTAGCGGCGTAAAGAAGACTCGGAAAGTTCACATGATATTCTTGGCGGCGCGGCCTCGAGGGTTAAATGCATGGACACGATCCTGGGGGACATGGCGGGTCCGTCAAGCCTGAGCACGTCTATTGGCTGCACCGTAATGAATACGAATACTTTGCCGTTTCCGGTAACTAGATCTCAGTCAATGACAGTTCTGCGCTTGAGCCCTGTGTCGGGGGCGTTTGTCACCGGCGTGGCTGTGTGGTCTAGACCTTTCCACGACTGGTCTCATCTGTCGGTCTGTTTCAAGACCATAGCATCCCTTTTTTGCTCTTCGTTACGTAGTGGACGACGTAACCAAGATTGAGCTGAAACGGATGGCTGTCTCGGAATGCCAAGAGGCTTGGCTCTAGGCAGCTTCCTCGAGGCAAGGCTTTCAGCTTTGGACGAATACCTAACATGCACTTCAGATTGAGGCGTTGCTAGCATGTGTACATCCTGCTGCATCCAAGAACACTACTGCTAAACCTGGCCACGTGGTTACTCTGGAAAATATCCAGACCTGCATTCGAAGAATGAGCCACGAGATACAGAAACCTCGAGACGAGTTCGCAGGAGAAAGCCAAGAACGAAGATGCAAGTAATATATACCTTGCAACGGAAATAAACAGGCTACCGAAGGTCGACAAGGGAAGCGACAAAGGTCTAACCCTAACGCATGATGGTAAGACCCTGGACTCAGAAGGAACGTACACAAGAGAGCAAGATTGATGGCAAGGAAATCAAGGTCTCGATAATATGCAGCATGGTTGCTCTAAGTCAGAAGGTGAGGGTCTAAAGACGACGGAGGAGCTTTTAGCAAATACAGCAATGCTTTCGTTAGAAGTGCATATCGAACCGAGACAATTATAAGGACATCACAGCAAGTAAAGGCCCCGTCCCGCCTCGGAGAAAGGTATGAACTGAGTGAAAGGAAGGAACCGAGTGATAAAATGCGACAGGGACAGGGCAATTTAGTTCCTTTCATCTACCGACTCAAGAGACCTACGTCGGCGACTGGCTCGCGATGTAGACTCGTTCCCCTCTTCTTCCAAACTGGCCCTTGCCGTGAGGGCTTGGCTACGTATGCGATTGCAGTCAAATGTCAACATCTGTGGCCATCGCGTATGACCACAACATAACTAATCATCGCCTCCCAAGCTGAATTCTCCGTCATACAACGCTCATTAGAGGAAGAAGGCTATCATTCCGACTAGCCCTTAAACGGCACCAACCCGCGGCCTCGTTACTTTCCTTCTCACGACATACTGGTCACAATACGAACATGTCACGGATTCCAGACATTAACCAGATACCATCCATGGTACTCTTTATTGAAGTATGCCCGTTTACGTATATCTCCCCGGCTAACTTCTAGCACCTCTAAGCATGGCCTGCGGCGGTAGGAGTTCAGATTAACTATATCGATCACCTCTTGTGATGGGATTATCTTCTAGGCCGTCTTCTGAGGATTTATACTTCAAGTCGAACTGCCATCGGTCTCTCCGAGAGCGCAGAGAAATTCTTCGGGATACTGTTGAGTCATCTTCGTCTTCCGCTCTAGATTCGAGATTAGATTTCCACCGAATTAGTTATTGACTCAAAGAATGCGTACCGTTCTGGGATGAAGTATGCTGCCAAGAAAAGTGCAAAAGAGATAAAAACGAGCGTTAGGAAGACGGGGTCCACCACTTGAGTCAAGTGGGATAGTATATAGGATAGAGATGAACTGTAGATGTGTATGAACCAAGAAGTCCTTTCGTTGCTGCGGCCCCCCCAAGTCTTAGTAGTTGTCATCGCTTCGTCTTTCGTCACCAGAAAAAACGGGCTTGGGTAGGCACCGTAGGCCGCTCGGGATGCCATTATATGATCATTAGAGCCTTTTGTGTTTGGAACTATATCCCAGTTCCTTAGTCGGGGCGAAACAAATGGTTCGGCGATCTTTTCAGGGTAGACTGCATAACGATGAATGCAGTACTTGAATCGGGTGTGCTGTACGGTTGGCGAGTTTGAACAAAAGATGGGACAGGACACGGTTCCCGAGGCCAATCCGAGCAGAGGAGCAATGATCGTAGGTCTCATCTTGCTACCTGATATCGCCTTCTGCAAATTAAGCGTAGTGATATGGAGTGGGAATATTATCGTTTTCACCGTGCAAGACCGAGGAGGGGGAATGCAAATGGCTCTGCGATCAGAGGCTGAATGCACCACGATGCAGTATTTGTGTGCACTCGGGATACATGGCATCCGCGACCTATCATCTCCTGGGACCCTGTCACTCCCATTACGCTCCCGGTCGACCCTCCTGCAGGGTAATGAAGTGAGATCATCCCTACCACGCCATATATGCTGACGCGTCCGTCCTCCGGGCTAGCGGATCGACTTGCATGTTTTAGCAAGGGATTCGCCACATCGCAGGCCTGGCCAACCAGGAGGAAGGCTGCGTATGTTCAACTTCGAGGCCTAGCGGAACTTGCCGCGGCGCAACCTGATGCTTGGGCTCTCATGTAAGTTATTTCTTTTGCAAACTGCTCTTTTTCCCCACTAGACTTCGGCTTAGCTTAGCAGCATGGGAGGCAGAGAAAAGATTTGATGGCGTTCGGACTCTGTTTATACATGGAGAATGCTCGCAGGAGGCCCGACTCAATAATTCTCCTTTGGTAATTGATCTACAAGAGCTTCACGCCACGCTAACCGGGGATAAGCGCATGAAACACGGGTGTCGGAATGCCCCGTATTTAAGCGGTGGGCCCAAGCGTAAAAGACGAAGCTGATGGACGTCTCGTAACCCTAGGCGACTCCACCGGTTTAGTGCCAAAAATGGGGTGTCCTGATGCTCCACTAAGGTCTCAGCCCCCGCTGAATCGTTCACGATGGGAACGCTAAGCTAACCTCCACACGATCTTTCAGTCGAACCAAACAACAGGCTTCCGGTTCCCTTGAGTGTGCCTAATACTGCAGTGAAGCTTCTCGGAAGTGGTATTGGATGCAAACAAAATGAGGGCGCGCCATGGTGAGAGGGGCTGTCTCGTAACTTGTGACTAACTTAGCTTGCTGAATTGCATTGTGCCTTCGCCCCACGTGAGTCAACAGGCAGCACTGCTAGCAAACAAGAGGAACTAAACGTGTCTGTCAAGAATCCAACCGAGGAGAGAGGAAAAGCCATGTCTTTTCTTTGCCATCGATGCCCCTTCTTACCGACTGCTCCCACGTCCTCCTACACTTGCACCGCTACCCTCCCGTTGTTGATATACAGGCGAACATGGGAATTCAAGCCTATTTCCGCGGTGGAAATCTCGCGGACGCTATCGAATACCAGTTACTTACTCCACAGAGAGGTGGTGATTCGTGGCAGGGTGAACACCACCAACCACAACTGGAACTACGAGTACCGGGAGCGCATAAAGGGTTGGTCTACTTTTGGTTCACTGCCGTGTGTGGTACAACGTTGATTGTGTGAGTTCGATGTGTTCAAGATGAGGCTTGCGTAAAAAGTACCTATAGCGGCTGATGCAAGAGATAGGGCGCCTTTCTTCTTGCTGGCTTCCGTCATACTGCCGAAGACTCTCGATGCCTACGAGACCTCACGCTTCGCGTTCGCCGACCGGTTCGAGCAGAATGGAAACTCGACATCTAATGTCGCAGTATGGCTCGCGGAATTATCACCTCTCGTCTTTCCCGTAATGTGCCATTCTCACAATGACTATTGGCGACTTCACCCTCTATTTTCAGCGCTTGCTGTGGGCTGCGCGAGTACAGAAGCAGACGTATGGCTCAGCCCAGATGGAAAGGACCTCTTAGTCGGTCATGATCGACAATCCCTTTCCTCGAGCAGAACACTCCGCTCCCTGTATCTCGACCCCCTGTTACAAATCTTGAATTCGATGAATCCGTTAGTGTTACAGGAGGGCTTGAACTCCACAGCCCAAGCTCGTGGTGTCTTCGCGATCCAGCCGAATACGACATTAATACTGTTCGTAGACGTGAAGGATGACCCGGTGAGCACTTGGCCTTTGGTTCTAGAGCAGCTAGGACCTCTACGTGACAGGAAATACTTGGCTCGACACGAGAAAATGCACACTATGACCACGAACCAGTCATTCTGGCCTGGACCTGTAACTATTGTGGGAACGGGAAATATCCTCAAGCGGCGCGACATCAACATGGGTGCAGACCCAGAAAAATGGCAGCAGTACCACGATGTCTTTCTTGATGCACCTCTGGACTTGCTCACCGAAACCGGATTCAGCCCTAGCAGCGACTTTTCCTGTCACGATGAATCAGAAAACGAGTTCTACACCGCCTCAGCGTCCTTTAAAAAGACCATTAGAGGTGTTCGGGCGGGCTTTAACAAACACCAGCTTATAACTCTGCGAGACCAGATCCAAATCGCCAGACAACGAAACCTGAAGTCAAGATATTGGGGCTTGCCCTGTTGGCCGATATCTTATAGAGACTACGTGTGGAGGATACTTACTCGAGAGGGTATCGATTTGTTGAATGCGGACAACGTGGTTAGCGCAGCGATGAAACATTGGGACTCGGATTACACAAGGGAAGCTGTCTGGATATGTATAACGACATCATATCTATTTGTTTGCTCCATCGGTCTGATCTGGTATACGAGACGATTCACAGATCAACAAGTATCTATTAGATAGACGGACGGAAGCATACAAGTAACTCATTTGATTCTATCAATCCCTGAAGCCTAACATATTGTTGAGTGCCGATGAAGCCCGTACTAACCACCGAATATCATCGTCAACCCCCTTGTACAACCATGATGGTCGCACTTACACCAGAGGCCCTCGACGGAACAAAAGTAACTTCAGTAGAGCGGAGGAGCCGGTTGTGTATACTCACTTATTCTTGTGTACGTAGTCATCAACTGACGACCATGGAGCACTTTATCCACTAACCAGGCTTATGACTTCTACGATGCTAGCCATGCGACACTTTAGCTACATGCCACCAGATTACATCACCTCCGCAGCAAACGTCACAATTTAACACCCTCTACACAATGCCTGATAATCTGTTAAAATATATAAACAAGATGAACTCAGCAGATGATGCAAACAAATGAAGGCCTTATAATAGTAGTCTATACCCCTGTAAAAGTCGCGTTAAGACAATATCTATCCTGCGCGAGAGCAAGATACCTTTTCAAGAGGTCTGTATCCCCTAGGCCTCCTTGGTGCTTGTACTGGAAGTGAGAGGCTAGGGCGTCTCCCCGGATTACGACAGCTGCAAAATAAGAGTGCATTAGCTAGGATGATACGGACCCGGTCGGGGCTCAACTTACGGCGACGTAGCTTCTTGGGAAGATCCAGAACAATCATGTCCTCATCACCTCGACGCCTAGGCCAGTGCTCAGGGTCGGTGTCCAGGATATCATCGGCATAGACGCACATGAAATTGATCCTGATGCGGTCTCCATACATTGTCCACGGCTTCTCAAACTTATATACATCTAGTGCATTATTCTCAATGTTCTCGAGCAAGGAATAATGCATCTGAGCCGCAATAGACCATGTCTGGTAGCTCGGACCCCAGACCTCATACTTGAGCTTGGCAATAGGGGTTTGGTATATCATCGCGTCGTCTTGCACTCTCAGCCATCTGTGTTGCGGCCATGCTGGTGGAGGCTTTTCAATATCCCAGGTGAAATTCTTGGGGCCATCCCAGAAGCCATGTCGGGAGGGTTTCCAGTAATCGGTGCCGCTGATGACGTAGCTCCGCTGTTCGGGCTCGGGGAAGTATGGGTGAAGTGCACCCATTCGGAAGTGCATGAAGCCCAACGGAGGGTTATTGATGATATTACCAGCGACAACGAAGTCTTCCGGATGTTCGATTTTTCGAGTGACAAGGTTAGGGATAGCATTATCATCAATCCAGAGCTAGAGAAGAACGAGTCAGTACCTATCGCCATACCAATGGCAAGAGATCCTCCGCGAAAGCCAAAATAAAGCCAAGGCAAACATACAATATCGTCGTCAATCTTGACATAGTACTTGCCACGCTCCAGGAGTTGCCAAGCCTTGTAATACGTATATGTCGATAAGTGCTTTTCGGGGATAATCATCTTGTGTCTCGCCGGGTTGCTAGAGATTATCTCGTCGAGGTAACGGAGATCTTCCTCGTTTTGGGTGTTAACAATCCAGAGCACTTCATCGAGCCAACCTCCATTATCAGCCAAGTTTCGCTGTATAAGACCCAATTAGCCGCCATGGCTTCGGTTACGACCTTTCTTAGATACTGACCTCTATGTAGCATTGCATGCTTGATACCCTGCTCTTGCGACCATAAAAGACGAATCCGCTAACAATCACACCCTCGGGCTTGACAAGCGGTTTCAGTGGGGGTGCTTTGGTAAAGCCCATGACCTCGACGGCTTCCCATGGAATGGATAAAGAAGGGCGAGATTGGAATTGAAGTAGAAATCCGGCCAAAACGAGAAAACCAGTGGCGACGACGGCAAGTTGCAGCGGCTTGTGGCGAATCAGGAACCGTCGTAGGACTCCCATCATGAACCGTGGAGTTGTGGAGGAAAGCTGGTGCAGAAACTACAGATAGCAGGTGGCCCGAGTTAATACCACAATATCTTTTAATTTGACAACCTGTCGGCTTTCGGGGTAAGATTGCCATGCACAGCGATTGCGTCTGGACTCTTAGAAAAAGGCAAAGGCTAAAACCTGGGTTGGTGGCTGTTCCGGCTTGTGAGCGCAAATCGTTGGGCTGAATGATCGTCTCGAACGATTGGCCAAATGCAGAACCGCCCTAAAACTGTTCGTTCTGGGCCTCAGTAGGATCAGGCTTTCTGGGAACGGATCCTTTGATGATGCAAGGACCAGTCGATTGCGTAATTCAGTTACGCAAATGTGTCAAGTTCCTCCTTTATGACAAGAGCCTGACACGTCAGGAGCTGTCACCGGGCGGGAGACGCGTGTCCCAAGCCATTAGATGCCAGAAGCTTTGCGCCCACCTCATTAGTAAGGCCACCCCAGAGCTTAAAATCAAACTTGGACAGATTGTGTTGGATTGGGGCCAAAATGGGGGGTGCCAGGATGATTACAAGAGTGAGGTGAAACACCCAGGGCGTGTCCGGCTTGTGATGGTGGGGTATTCCCAACTGGTGAACTGGGCTGTGATGGTTTATGTTGGAAGATGAATCAGGCCGTTGTTCTGAGCAGAGGTGAATATCAGCTCTGGCGTTAGATAGGTAATGCGGGTGAGGTTGAATGTTATAACCAAGTTATATTGACAGCTGGGACGCCAGTTTATATCAAAGGGCGAGTGTTTTTATACACGTGATACGAAATAACATCCTTCGCAATCGGGTCGAACCTGTCTTGGGTGCACGGTTCTTCCATTTCCCAGACCCTGCCGCCTCCAACCGCCTGGTCTGACGTTAGGTCATGGTACATACCACTTACGGGACAGCCAAGTCCATAACAAATAAGTTATAGAGTTACATTCAATATCCCGATTCTCCCATGGCTAGGGTTAGAACAGAGTAACTATTAACTATCTAAGCTATTTTGCCCTAGGGGTTTCTTCTAGCTAAGATATAGCTTATAGATAAAAGAGAGGAGATTTTTCTAAGAAATAATAGAAGAAAAAGCATAAGAGATATAACTAGGAAAGAGGTATAGCTAAGAAAGAGAAATAGCTAGGGGAGGGATATAGCTAGGGGAGAGGTATAGCTAAGAAAGAGATATAACTAGGAAAGAGGTATAGCTAGTAAGAAAAAGGCAAAGAGATAAGAGATAAGAGATAAGAGGTAAAAGGTAAAGAAAAGCCTTAAGAAGCCCTAGAAGTATTCCAGATCGACCTAGCTAGGTTACTAGGGGTATCTCGGGCTATAGAAGCCGCCGAGGTCGCCCTAGTCCTCATCAGGGCAAGGCTAATAGAGGAGTCTAGCTGGTTAGCCGCAAGGGGGCCAATAAGGTCCTGGAGCTTCTGATAGGTCTTAGCTGTCTCTAGGTCCATAAGGCCACCTGCTGAGAAGATGAGAGGCTGAAAAAAGGCCCCGAGAGACCTATATTTTCTGCGTTTTTCTTCGGCAGCCTCTCTAAGGGTACTATAAGGGTCTTCTTTAGCAGAATCCTTTGAAATAGCTACGATTTGAATATCATAGTAATAGCGGCTATTTCCTAGGTTAACTGCAAAGTCGGCCCTTAGGCTAGCTTCTGGGTGGACTAGGGGTTCTTTTTCGACCTCTAGGGTAGGCTGGCTACTTAGGGCCCTTATAAAGGCCCTAGTTATAGCGTCATGCCTTGCAATCCACCTTCTATTAGCACCCTTGCAGGTATCCTGATGGCCTAAGGCAGCTATAGCTCCGCAAGAGCTACAGGGTAGGCTGATAGGCTTGATTGGGTAAAAGAGCCGGCTTCGGAGGGCTTCAGTGACCTCGGAGTCTGTGAAAGATAGGGCTTTTTGGGTAGGTAAGACTCCGAGCCACTTACGGCCGAGATAGCTAGCATTTTCTAGCCTAGCATGCCTATAGCTAGCGGGGAGGTCCTCTAAGAAGCCTACTAGCCTAGCCTTATTAGCTTCTTTTAGCACCTGTTGGGCTGTTTTCCCTAGTCTAGGCTGGCCTTGGTTAGGCTGGCTTTGGTCTAGGGTAGGCTGGGCTAGGGGCTTCCGGATGAGGTCTAGGGTAGGCTGCGAGGCCTCCCTAGCTGCTAGGAATAGCTCGTGGGCTAGGTCCTTGTGTAAGGGTATTCCTAGGCCTCCCTCTCTAGCTGGAAGGGCTATAAGGCTTGAATTAGGCTCCTTAGGGCACTCACTAGGGCTTCTAGCCACTAGGGCTATAATAGCCTCTCTTATAAGGGTATCAGCCTCTTCCCAAAGGTCTTCTAGCCCGGTTGGGTCTAGCTGCCTCTGGAGGTGCCTTAGAAGAAGCTGGATACTGCCTCTAAGAAGAAGCAAAGAGTGCTGCTTTGGAAGGTCTTGCAGGGCCTCTAGGGCTTCCTGTAGGGTAGCTAGCTTTTCTTGCAAGAAGGTTCTTTTAGGCCGGATAGGGCCGATATAAGTACCTAAGGCTTTTAAGCCTTCTAGCTTAAGGTCCTCTATAGCCTTTTCCTTGCTTTTAGCTAGGTTAAGGCTAAAAGGGGAGCCTTTTAAGACCTCCTTAGCTGCCTCTAAGGTGCCTTGCGGAGCCTTATTAAGTATATAGAGGTCATCTAGGTAAGCTACTAAGGTTGCCCTAGGTAGCTTCCTAGCTAGGGCCTCTAGGGTAGGTCGAAAGGCAAGGGAAAAAAGAAGAGGTCCGAGAGGGTCACCTTGCCTTACGCCCTTGGCCGAGGCTATAGCTGACCCATCTTCCATAACTAAGATAGAAGGGTCATTATAGGCCCAAGCTGCTGCCTTATAGAAGGTAGGGGCAAAAGTAGCTACAGAAGCAGCTATAGAAGCCCTATCTACTGAGTTAAAGGCATTAGCAAGGTCTATAGAGGCTAGCTGCTGAAAATTAGCCTCATTTAAGCCTATAATAGCCTCATAGAGGAGGAAAATAGCGGGTTCAACCCCGCCTGGGCTATTCACGCCTAGCTGGAAGGGTAAGAGCATATTCGGCCGATAGGAGGTCATTAGGATCGCCTTCATAGCTACCCTATAGATAAGATCTCCTATAGCTATAGGTCTAACCCCTCCATCGGGCTTTTCAAGCCCTATAAGGCGGCTAGCGCATAATAGGTGGGCTCTAGGGGCCGTGCCTTGGCGAATCATATTAGCTAGCAGCCTTAGGAAAGCTATCACAGGGGAATCTTTCCTAGTTACTAGGTCTAGAAGAGGCCTAGTCCAGCCACTAAGGCCCGGGGCCTTTTCCTTGCCTATAGAGGCTATAGCTGCTATAATAGTCTCTGACGTGATTGGTTGGCCGGCCCTTGGGCGGGTCTTGCCTTGGAAGGGGTCTTTTGATCCAATAGGGTGCTTTTCTAGCAGCCTAGCCCTATTTTCTACTGAATTAGGTGCTATAGGGGTCGGATCAATAAGAGCCCTAGCAGCCCGGCCTAGGTAGCCTCTCTCTAGTAGCTTAGTTGCCCTTTGGGCCGGGCTAGGAGCTATAGAGGGTCTAGCTGCCTTGGGGGGCTCGGGGGGCTGCTGGAGAGATTCTAGGCTCTCTAGGGTAGGTAGGTTAGAAGGGAAGGACCTAAGGAGGCTAGCTAGGCCTCCTTTCTGTAACCCTAACCCTAGTAGCCTAGGCAAGATAAGGAAATATAAGAGGGCCTTTTCAGTAGGCCTCTTTAGAAAGGTAGCTGCAGCTTTATGGGCTGTAGCTGTGAAAATAGCAGCCTGCCTTGCATGTAGCCTTTTTTCCGGTATAGGGATCCTTGCAAAGGCTAATAGCTTCTGCATAGAAGCCTTGGCTAGGATTGGGGCTATAGCTTGGTTGTGTAGCTGCTCTAGGGTAGGCCCCTCTAGGGTAGGCTCCTTGGGCTCGGGCTCTAGGGTAGGCTCCTTGGGCTCGGGCTCTAGGGTAAGCTCCCTAGGCTCGGGCTCTAAGGTAAGCTCCCTAGGCTCGGGCTCTAAGGTAAGCTCCCTGGGCTCCCTAGGCTCCCTAGTCTCTAGCTCTAGGGTAGGCTCCTCTAGGGGCCCTAGAGGCTCTAGGGTATATTCTTCTAGAGGCTCTAGGGTAGGTCCCTGACTAGAGGGCCTGTGGCTAGGCGTGCTAGGGCAAGAGGAGCTAGAGCTAAGGGACCTAGGGCTAGAGGGTCTTCCCCTTTCCTCATAGCTAGAAAAAGACCTATAGCTTTCCCTTGAGGCCGGTCGGTCTAGGGTAGGCTCCTCTAGGGTAGAGTTAGGCTGTAGCTGCCTTTGCCGCCTAGTAGGTCTTTGTAGCTGTGGAGAAGGGGTCCTTGCTAGTCTCTTTCTTCCTATAAGGCCTCTATAGCTAACTAAGCCCGGGCTAGCCTGATTAGGACTAGTGGGGCTAAGGGAAGAAGCTAAAGAGGCCCTAGAGGTATTAGTGGCCCTAGTAGCTATATAGGTCCTTGGCCTAGGTAAGGTAGAAATATGGGCTTTACCTTCTATGCCGTGGATCTTAGCACTATGGGTCTTGATGCCGTGACTTCCGCGGCAGGCTGTGCCGCAATAAGGGCAGCTGACTAAGCCAAGGGGCTGTAGCTGTTGGTTGGTATAGGCCTCGGCCGGGTGTTTTTTGCGTATATGCTCTAGGGTATCTCTATAGCTGCCTTGGCAGGTAGGGCATACCTGCGAGGGCATTTTACTATAGGGTAGCTAGAGGTATAGGGTAGGTATAGGGTAGCCGAGGTATAGGGTAGGTATAAGGTAACTAGAGGTATAAGGTAGCTATAAGAAAGAAGATAATAAAGAGAAAATAGCTATAAGGTAGCTAAGATAAGGCTTAGAAACTAAGCATAAGGGTAAGAGTTAAGGTTATAAGAAGCTTAGAGAATAAGGTCTTTAGAGATACTTATATAACCCTAGGGTTATTCTAGAAGCTTCTACCTTAACCTAAGTCTAACCCTAAGCCTAACCCAAAGCCTGACCCTAACCCTGACCCAATATGTGACCCTAACCATGACCCTAACCTCTATAGAAGACCTTAGAATCTCTATAGAAGCCCGAAGGGCTTCTATCTATAGCTGACCCAATGCCTGACCCTAACCATGACCCTAACCTCTATAGAAGACCTTAGAATCTCTATAGAAGCCCGAAGGGCTTCTATCTATAGCTGACCTAATGCCTGACCCTAACCTCTAGAACCTCTAAAGGAACCTCTAGAACCTCTAAAGGAACCTAACCGGGAGGCCAGTAGTAGTTTAGGCCAAAATACTATCTAGGGTTAGGAGCACGGACTAATGGCCATGCAAGGTAGTACGCGGGTGTGGGTCTAAGACGCGAATAGGGGGGCCAAACTACTAGTCCCAAACTACCATTTCGTGCTATAGCTAATTAGGATAGAGGAGAGAGAACTTTAGGGTTAAGGAAAAAGTAAAGAGAAGAGGGAAATATAATATAATGCGTCTCTAGATGCCGGATTGATTCTTCGCCGGCCGGGAGAACATATAAGCTCAATCTCATTATTATATATGTCTATGATATACGGGTAGTAGCGTAGGCAACGACGATCGAGTAGATTCTAGTAGATACTATTCGTTCGAGAGAGAGCTTCTTTAGCGAAAGTAAGCAGCTACTTACTACGATAGCCCAGGCGCGTCTAGTAGACCTACCTAATAGCAACGGGCCAGAATATCAGGAAGATACAAGAGAGTCCACTAGTTATTATTATTATTATTATTATTATTATTCTTATATAGAAGGCACCCAACTAGGAGAAGAGTGGCTTATATATAACGGCGAGTACTAGTTATTGATCTGCGCCTTCTATAGCTATGCGGTCCATAACCTCGAGAGTTACTTGAGGGACCGTCACCCTGACATCAACTATCGGGCCCGTAGCGATCTCGTCTGCCGCCATAAGGGTCTATAGCTATAAGGACCGGCAATAGAGTAGCTCGTCTAGCATAATGCGTTAAGCCTGACCCGGGCTATTAAGGGCCTCCCTATTCACCGGGGCTTCGCTTATACCTGGCCGGGCTATAGGCACCTCACGCCGAGCTAGAAGCGCCTATGGGTTCACTTCAATAATGAGCATAATATAAAAGGAGCTAGGGCGCGGGCGGATCTCTAGATTAGCATCCATCTATAGATATTCTTTATGGGACTAAAGAGGGCGATCTACTATTTCTGCGTAGGTATCTCTACCGGCGGCAACGATACTATCCCGGCAGCAGGAGATCCTCCGACGCCGGTCGGCAGGAGGAGAAGAGCGACGATAGTAGATAGGTAATAAACGCACCCGGAAGATCAGACTATAATCGCCGATATCACCCAAGGGTAGTTACTATAGCAGGAGGAGTAGGAGAAGATATAGAAGGTCATAGAGGAGGGGATCTTAAGGCACGAGACGACGAACTGGCTAAAGAGGACCGGCTAGTTAGCCCACTTCGCCGGGAGGAATCTAGTGGATATCTAAGCCTGCAATAGGATGCCCGGCTATGATAACGATAAGCTGCGATGGATAGCCATAGCTCTAGATCGTCTATTCTTCGACCGCTATATCGGCGGGTTAAAGAGCATGCCCCTAATAACCCGCCTGCTCCTAGCTAGCCCCTACCCTCACGATACGCATAGCCGACCGTTTAGGCCGCTATAGGAGAAGACTAGTATAGATCGCTACCTAGTATATATAAAGCGGTTCTTATGCTATTGCCTTAACGTGCTATCGCTAGAGGAGGACGCGCTATTTGCCGAATACGGCTTTCGCTTCACGTATACATAGAGGGCTAGCCTTAAGCTGCTCTGGGCGCATCTGCAGGACGAGGAATAGTCGGGCGAGGGGCTGCAGGAAGAGATATTATAGATTCTGGCGGACTTCTAGATATAGCGGCTCGATAGGGACCCTTTTGCGAGCCCGCTGTGGCACTTCGTCGGCGTGCTAGGAATCGACGGCGAGACGGGGCAGCTCTGACCTACCTACCTATTTACCTATGTACTTGCGGGACTCGTCTTTACGGGGCGGGCGCTGCTAGGAGAATAGGCTATACCTACCCGGGAGCGGACCGGGATAATAGACCTCGCGCAACGGTTCGCCTAGGTTCGAGATGCCTAGCTCTATAAGGCGATATACTCTCCTATGGGCTATATGCTCAGCCTACTATTATACGGAAGGAAGATCGCGCAAGAGACTAATAGCCGGCTAATAGTATCCTAGAGTAAGGATAGCGAGATAATATACTTTATAGGTAAATTAATCCTAATAGAGAAGATTTATTATATAGTAGCTAGGATAACGAAAGACGCCGAGGACCTACTATAAGGTTAGTTAATATTTAAGGAGGGCAACGACGAGCGTTTTATTATTCCTCTGGCTAGCATTAAGGATAATCTCACCTAGACAAGGCGAGGCCGGTCCTTTATCCATATTAACGACCTCGCAGGCAAGGAGGTTAAGATACTCGAGGACCTCATCATAGGCTCGCGGAAGGCAGAGTTCTTAGACCGAGCCGGTAAGTAGAAATAGGTAGGTATTAAGAAGTACCTAAAGCTAGTAAAAAAGTTCAAGGAGTTTCTACTACTCCTCTCCCATATCACCGGCGGCTAGCCTAGCCGAGGGGAAGAGATCATAGGCCTATGCCTAGTTAATAGCATTAATAGGGACCATAATATCTTTATTATCGACGGCGATATTATGCTCGTCACCTAGTACTATAAGTCTCTAGCCCACTTTAACTCGCCGAAGGTAATCCCCCGCTTCCTGCCAGAGAGGATCAGGCAGCTACTTATAATATATATAGTCTATATCCGACCGCTAATAGATCGCTGGGAGGCAGATAGATAGGAGCTATATAGTAAGATAGCGCTGCCGAGCGACTTTATCTAGCATAACGAGATAGGGCCGTGGGAGGGCAGTCATATATCTGGGGCCATAGGGAAATAGACCTCCCACTATATCGGCCGTAGGATTACGCTCTAAGACTGGCGCTATATCGCTATCGCTATTAGTAAGAAATATGCTCGCGACCGGGGGGCCGCTTAGGCAGACTTTAAGGATAGCGACGACGATAATAAGTTAGAGCAATATAAGGCGCTAGACGATCTAGCTGCCTATCACACCGGCTAGATAGCCGCCAACTATAGTATCACGATCGATATACTAAAGCGCCTAATAGCCGAGTCTCTAGATATATTCGGGCAGGTAAGCCATCATTAGCATAAGTTCCTCGGCTGCGACGCATAGTAATAATTAGCCTTAGAGCCGCCGCCATCGTTAACTTTATCCTCGAAGCGCAAGGGTATAGCCGAGTCTAGCGGAGAGGAAAAGTACTACCCTCCCTAGAAGCGGGCTAAGATCGCCTCGCTCGAGAAGCTAAGGGTAGGTATAATAATAGCAATAGGGGATAAGAAGAAGGATGATATAATCCTACGGGCACTCCGAGCTATCCTGCGTAATAACGCTGCCTAGTTTCGGTCACCCCAGCAAGAAGAGGCCATCAGGTTAGCCGCGGCGAAGCAAAGCCCGCTAGTTACTATGCTACCAACCGGCGGCGGGAAGAGCCTAGTCTTTATAGTCCCGGCCATGCTAGCAGGTATAGGCGTGACTATCGTGGTAGCTCTGTTCGCCGAGTTAAAGAGGCAGCTGGTCATACGCTGCGTCAATGCCGGCCTAGATTGCAAGTCCTAGCCCGAGGCGCATAAATCTTAGCCCAGGGTTATACTAGTCTCGGCCGAGGCGGCTATTACCGATGACTTCCTATAGTAGGCCGCTAATCTGAGTATTAGGGGAAGGCTAGACCGAGTAGTTATTAATAAGTGCTATCTATTATTTATTGCCGCCGAAACCTACCGCGCGAAGCTCCGCTGCCTTATTTTCCTACGGAGCCTAGGGTATCCCTTTATATTCCTCACTAGGACCCTACCGCCGCTCTATTAACGCGACTTCGAAGAAGCTATATAGCTCTAGGCTCCGCTTTATATATGGGCTTCGAGCCATCGGCTAAATATATAATACTCTGTCCTTCGCGTCCGTAATAGACGGGGCGTTATAGAGGTAAAGAGGCTAGTAGATGCCTGGCTCCTACGTCTAGCACCGGGGGAGAAGGGGGTTATATACTATACTAGCCACGCAAAGTATAGAGCGCTTACCCGGTAGCTTAGTTATTATTACTATTACGCTTAGCGCGATAATAGCGATATATAGTTCCTAGCCTAGCGCGAGCAGGGCTTCTAGGTATAGGTCAACGGCGAAATACCCTATATCATAGCTACCGCGGCTCTAGGCACGGGCCTTAATATTACAGGTATCGTCCATATTATCTATCTCGAGGCCCTATTTAGTATTATCGACTACGCCTAGGAGTTAGGGCAGGGCGGGCGAGCTAGGGAGCCCGTCACCGCAGAGATAGTCGTCGAGGAGAAGGACTAGCCGGTTAAGGACTATATCTGCGATAGCTACCTAGACTTAAGCACGCGCGAGGTATATAGGCTAATCCGGATATAAGGTTACCGTCGCCGCCTCTTAGGCTAATGCTTAGACGGTAACCTACGGGACTATGGAGATCTCGATGCCGTCCGATGCGATAATTGCCGCCGCGATGAGCTATTATAGAAGAGTAAGCTATCCTCGTAGGGTATCATAGCATCATATGCCCGCGGTAGGCGCGATGCCCTCGCTCTAGAACGTTTCGAGGCCGCCTTAGAGGAGATAGAGGAGCTTAGTAAGATAGGCTGCCGTATCTACTAGATATTCGATAGCATTAAGGAGGCCAGGCACTAATGGGGTACCTATAGTGCCATAGCAGAGAAGGATCTATCTTTCTCTAGCTATATGAACTTTTAGGGTCTGGTTAACTATAAGAAGGATCTATAGGCACGTTTCTTGAGCTGCTTCTATTATTATATATCGCAGGAGCTCTATCAGGATAGTTATGAGACTAAAGGAGCATTATATCGGTAGAAGTATGCTATAGTCCCTGTGGCGTTAGCCGCCGTGACGGAGGCAGATATATGGTCGCAAGTCTAGGAGGCTGCCGGTCGAGACTTTAAAGGTCGGGATGACTATGCTGACTGGCTGGGCCGTAAGCACAGTAAGCTAGTATGCGGGCGAGAGATAACTAATGCTATGGCTATCTTTGATCTAGTGCTCAAGTGGAGATAAACTCAAGGGCTTAGTTAATTACTATGTTTTACGTATAGTGTAATATATTTAACTAGTTATATATAATAATATATAATATAATATAATAGGCAATAATAGGAAGGGAAAAAAAAAAAAAAGAGAGTAAGAGAGAGAGAGAAAGAAGGTAGGGGGGGAGCTCCCATAGTAGGTATATTACCCACATAATACCTAATAGTAACTATATATACGAATAGGACTTAGTAATAATAATTAGCTTTAATTATATAATTAGAATACTAATAGTAGATAATATAAATAATATAAGAGGAGGTAGAAATAAAAGAAATAAAAGAAAGATAAAAAAGAGAAAGAGATAATAGTCTAGGGTAGGTAAAAGTAATATTATTTTAATTAGCAAAAAAAGCTCTTTAAGGCTAGCTAGACGCTTCCGAGACTCGAAACCAGGTCTATCCCTTAGTTAAAGGGATTACTTTAACCACTAAGCTAAAGCGCCTTTCGCTCTTAAAGTTACTAACCTCTATAAGGCTATCCAGAAGACCATATCATACTAGGCAAGTTAGAGATATAGGGTAAGTGGGGTTAACGGGCAGGCAGGGTAGGTAATTAAGTGAATAGAGGTTATAAGGATTAGACTAGGTCTTATCCCGTCGGTTAGGGCTAAAAATCTAATTTATTTATCTATTAGGCTAGGCTATTGCCCCTAGGGGCTAATTACTAGGGTAAAGAGGGTACCTTTAACTTAAGTCCCTGGACTCTACTAAGTAAGCTAAGAGTAGGCCATAGGTAGTAAAGAGTATAGATATAGATTATTATCGTAGGGGCGGAGGCGGAGGCGGAGGCGGAGGCGGAAGTAGGAACCCAGCGGGGGGTCGGGGAGGAGGCAGACCGGGCGGAGGAGGTAGGCTAGGCGGCGGCGGCGGCGGCGGTGCTTAGCTAGATATACTACTAGTCTTCCCGGGGCTAATAGCATTACTACCGCGTAGCCTTCGGCTCCGGTAAGCTACGACACCGTATAGCATAGCCGACGATGCAAATACAAGCTATTAAAGGACTTATAGTATTTACCCGGCCCTAATACCGACCGAAGTAATACTCGACTTATATATAATAAACTCGAGTGCATTCGCTACTTATGTAATAGATGCCGCACTTATGAGGGAAGTGGCAATTAAAGCTATTAAGAGCTTCTCTAGCCATTACTGCTCAATGAGACGCCACGTCTACCCACCCCGTTTACTCGCCTAGATATAGACCCTAGTGAGAAATAATAGGAGGCTAAGGATAAAAGCCATACCGGCGAAGGCCTAACCGGGAGGCCAATAGTAGTTTAGGCCAAAATACCATCTAGGGTTAGGAGCACAGACTAATAGCCATACAAGGTAATACGCGGATATAGGTCCAAGACGCGAACAGGGGGGCCAAACTACCAGTCCTAAACTACCATTTTATGCTACAGCCAATCAGGATAAAAGAAAGAGAACTTTAGGGTTAAAGAAAAAATAAAGAGAAGAGGGAAATATAATATAACGCGTCTCTAGATACCGGATTGATTCTTCGCCGGCCAAGAGAACATATAAGCTCAATCTCATTATTATATACGTCCATAATACACGGGTAGTAGCGCAGGCAATAACGATCGAGCAGATTCCAATAGACACTATTCGTTTAAGAGAGAGCTTCTTTAGCGAAAGCAAGCAGCTACTCACTACAATAGCCCAGGCGCATCTAGCAGACCTACCTAATAGCAACAGGCCAGAACATCAGGAAGACACAGGAGAGTCCGCCAGTTATTATTATTATTATTATTATTATCATTCTTATACAGAAGGCACCCAACTAGGAGAAGAGTGGCTTATATACAACGGCGAGTACCAGTCATTAATCTACGCCTTCCATAGCTATGCGGTCCGCAACCTCGAGAGTCACTTAAGGGACCGTCACCCTAATATCAACCATCGGGCCCATAGCGATCTCATCCGCCGCCACAAGGGTCTACAGCTACAAGGACCGGCAATAGAGCAGCTCGTCCAGCACGGTGCGTTAAGCCCGACCCGGGCTATTAAGGGCCTCCCTATTCACCGGGGCTTCGCTTACACCTAGCCGGGCTATAGGCACCTCACGCCGAGCTAGAAGCGCCTATGGGTTTACTTTAATAATAAGCATAACATAAAAGGAGCTAGGGCGCGAGCAGATCTCTAGACTAGCGTCTATCTATAGATATTCTTTACGGGACCAAAGAGGGCGATCTACTACTTCTACGTAGGTATCTCTACCGGCGGTAGCGATACTATCCTAGTAGCAGGAGATCCTCCGACGCCGGTCAGTAGGAAGAGAAGAGCGACGATAATAGATAGGCAACAAACACACCCAGAAGATCAGACTATAATCGCCGATATTACCCAAGGGTAATTATTACAGCAGGAGAAGCAAGAGAAGATACAGAAGGTTATAGAGGAGGGGATCCTAAGGCACGAGACGACGAACTGGCTAAAGAGGACCGGCTAGTTAGCCCACTTCGCCGGGAGGAATCTAGTGGATATCTAAGCCTATAGTAGGATACCCGGCTATAATAACGATGAGCTGCGATAGATAGCCATAGCTCTAGATCGTCTATTCTTCGACCGCTATATCGGCGGGTTAAAGAGTATGCCCCTAATAACCCGCCTGCTCCTAGCTAGCCCCCACCCTTACAATACGCATAGCCAACCATTTAGGCCGCTACAGGAGAAGACTAGCATAGATCGCTACCTAGTATATATAAAGCGGTTCTTATGCTATTGCCTTAATATGCTATCGCTAAAGGAGGACGCGCTATTTGCCGAATATAGCTTTTGCTTTACGCATACATAGAGGGCCAGCCTCAAGCTACTCTAGGCGCATCTATAGGACGAGGAATAGTCAGGCGAGGGGCTACAGGAAGAGATATTACAGATTCTAGCAGACTTCTAGATATAGCGGCTCGACGGGGACCCTTTTGCGAGCCCGCTATAGCACTTCGTCGGCATACTAGGAATTAACGGCGAGACGGGGCAGCTCTGACCTACCTACCTATTTACCTATATACTTACGGGACTCGTCTTTACGGGGCGGGCGCTGCTGGGAGAGTAGGCTATACCTACCCGGGAGCGGACCGGGATAATAGACCTCGCGCAACGGTTCGCCTAGGTTCGAGATACCTAGCTCTATAAGGCGATATACTCTCCTATGGGCTATATGCTCAGCCTACTATTATACAGAAGGAAGATCGCGCAGGAGACTAATAGCCGGCTAATAGTATCCTAGAGTAAGGATAGCGAGATAATATACTTTATAGGTAAGTTAATCCTAATAGAGAAGATTTATCATATAGTGGCTAGGATAACAAAAGACGCCGAGGACCTACTATAGGGTTAGTTAATATTTAAGGAGGGCGACGACGAGCATTTTATTATTCCTCTAGCTAGCATTAAGGATAATCTCACCTAGATAAGGCGAGGCCGGTCCTTTATCCATATTAACGACCTCGCAGGCAAGGAGGTCAAGATACTCGAGGACCTCGTCATAGGCTCGCGGAAGGCAGAGTTCTTAGACCGAGCCAGTAAGTAAAAATAGGTAGGTATTAAGAAGTACCTAAAGCTAGTAAAAAAGTTCGAGGAGTTTCTACTACTCCTCTCCCATATCACCGGCGGCTAGCCTAGCCGAGGGGAAGAGATCATAGGCCTATGCCTAGTTAATAGCATTAATAGGGACCATAATATCTTTATTATCGACGGCGATATTATGCTCGTCACCTAGTACTATAAGTCTCTAGCCCACTTTAACTCGCCGAAGGTAATCCCCCGCTTCCTGCCAGAGAGGATCAGGCAGCTACTTATAATATATATAGTCTATATCCGACCGCTAATAGATCGCTAGGAGGCAAATAGATAGGAGCTATATAGTAAGATAGCGCTGCCGAGCGACTTTATCTAGCATAACGAGATAGGGCCATAGGAGGGCAGTCATATATCTAGGGCCATAGGGAAATAGACCTCCCACTATATCGGCCGTAGGATTACGCTCTAAGACTAGCGCTATATCGCTATCGCTATTAATAAGAAGTATGCTCGCGACCGGGGGGCCGCTCGGGCAGACTTTAAGGATAGCGACGACGATAATAAGTTAGAGCAATATAAGGCGCTAGACGATCTAGCTACCTATCACACCGGCTAGATAGCCGCTAACTATAGTATCACGATCGATATGCTAAAGCGCCTAATAGCCAAGTCTCTAGATATATTCGGGCAGGTAAGCCATTATTAGTATAAGTTCCTCGGCTACGACGCATAGTAATAATTAGCCTTAGAGCCGCCGCCATCATTAACTTTATCCTCGAAGCGCAAGGGTATAGCCGAGTCTAGCGGAAAAGAAAAGTACTACCCTCCCTAGAAGCAGGCTAAGATCGCCTCGCTCGAGAAGCTAAAGGTAGGTATAATAGTAGCAGTAGGGGATAAGAAGAAGGATAATATAATCCTACGGGCACTCCAAGCTATCCTACATAATAACGCTGCCTAGTTTCGGTCACCCCAGCAAGAAGAGGCCGTCAGGTTAGCCGCGGCGAAGCAAAGCCCGCTAGTTACTATGCTACCAACCGGCGGCGGGAAGAGCCTAGTCTTTATAGTCCCGGCCATGCTGGCAGGTATAGGCGTAACTATCGTGGTAGCTCTGTTCGCCGAGTTAAAGAGGCAGCTAGTCATACGCTGCGTCAATGCCGGCCTAGATTACAAGTCCTAGCCCGAGGCGCATAAATCTTAGCCCAGGGTTATGCTAATCTCGGCCGAGGCGGCTATTACCGATGACTTCCTATAGTAGGCCGCTAATCTAAGTATTAAGGGAAGGCTAGACCGAGTAGTTATTAATAAGTGCTATCTATTATTTATTGCCGCCGAAACCTACCGCGCGAAGCTCCGCTACCTTATTTTCCTACGGAGCCTAGGGTATCCCTTTATATTCCTCACTAGGACCCTACCGCCGCTCTATTAACGCGACTTCGAAGAAGCTATATAGCTCTAGGCTCCGCTTTATATATAGGCTTCGAGCCATCGGCTAAATATATAATACTCTATCCTTCGCGTCCGTAATAGACGAGGCGTTATAAAGGTAAAGAGGCTAGTAGATGCCTGGCTCCTACGTCTAGCACCGGGGGAGAAGGGGGTTATATACTATACTAGCCACGCAAAGTATAGAGCGCTTACCCGGTAGCTTAGTTATTATTACTATTACGCTTAGCGCGATAATAGCGATATATAGTTCCTAGCCTAGCGCAAGCAGGGCTTCTAGGTATAGGTCAACGGCGAAATACCCTATATCATAGCTACCGCGGCTCTAGGCACGGGCCTTAATATTACAGGTATCGTCCATATTATCTATCTCGAGGCCCTATTTAATATTATCGACTACGCCTAGGAGTTAGGGCAGGGCAGGCGAGCTAGGGAGCCCATCACCGCAGAGATAGTCATCGAGGAGAAGGACTAGCCGGTTAAGGACTATATCTGCGATAGCTACCTAGACTTAAGCACGCGCGAGGTATATAGGCTAATCCGGATATAAGGTTACTATCGCCGCCTCTTAGGCTAATACTTAGACGGTAACCTACGGGACTATAGAGATCTCGATGCCGTCCGATACGATAATTGCCGCCGCGATAAGCTATTATAGAAGAGTAAGCTATCCTCGTAGGGTATCATAGCATCATATGCCCGCGGTAGGCGCAATGCCCTCGCTCTAGAACATTTCGAGGCCGCCTTAGAGGAGATAAAAGAGCTTAGTAAGATAGGCTGCCATATCTACTAGATATTCGATAGCATTAAGGAGGCCAGGCACTAGTAGGGTACCTATAGTGCCATAGCAGAGAAGGATCTATCTTTCTCTAGCTATATGAACTTTTAGGGTCTAGTTAACTATAAGAAGGATCTATAGGCACGTTTCTTAAGCTACTTCTATTATTATATATCGCAGGAGCTCTATCGGGATAGTTATGAGACTAAAGGAGCATTATATCGGTGGAAGTATGCTATAGTCCCTATGGCATTAGCCGCCGTGACGGAGGCAGATATATAGTCGCAAGTCTAGGAGGCTACCGGTCGAGACTTTAAAGGTCGGGATAACTATGCTGACTGGCTGGGCCGTAAGCACAGTAAGCTAGTATGCGGGCGAGAGATAACTAATGCTATAGCTATCTTTGATCTAGGGTTAGGGTTAGGGTTAGGGTTAGAACAGAGTAACTATTAACTATCTAAGCTATTTTGCCCTAGGGGTTTCTTCTAGCTAAGATATAGCTTATAGATAAAAGAGGGGAGATTTTTCTAAGAAATAATAAAAGAAAAAGCATAAGAGATATAACTAGGAAAGAGGTATAGCTAAGAAAGAGATAAAGCTAGGGGAGAGATATAGCTAGGAAAAAGAGAAATAACTAAAAGAGAGAGGTATAGCTAGTAAGAAAAAGGCAAAGAGATAAGAGATAAGAGATAAAAGGTAAAGGATAAAGAAAAGCCTTAAGAAGCCCTAGGGGTATTCCAGATCGACCTAGCTAGGTTACTAGGGGTATCTCGGGCTATAGAAGCCGCAGAGGTCGCCCTAGTCCTCATCAGGGCAAGGCTAATAGAGGAATCTAGCTGGTTAGCCGCAAGGGGGCCAATAAGGTCCTGGAGCTTCTGATAGGTCTTAGCTGTCTCTAGGTCCATAAGGCCGCCTGCTGAGATAATAAGAGGCTGAAAAAAGGCCCCGAGAGACCTATATTTTCTGCGTTTTTCTTCGGCAGCCTCTCTTAAGGTGCTATAAGGGTCTTCTTTAGCAGAATCCTTTGAAATAGCTACGATTTGAATATCATAGTAATAGCGGCTATTTCCTAGGTTAACTACAAAGTCGGCCCTTAGGCTACCTTCTGGGTGGACTAGGGGTTCTTTTTCGACCTCTAGGGTAGGCTGGCTACTTAGGGCTCTCACAAAGGCCCTAGTTATAGCGTCATGCCTTGCAATCCACCTTCTATTAGCACCCTTGCAGGTATCCTGATGGCCTAAGGCAGCTATAGCTCCACAAGAGCTACAGGGTAAGCTGATAGGCTTGATTGGGTAGAAAAGCCGGCTTCGGAGGGCTTCAGTGACCTCAGAGTCTGTAAAAGATAGGGCTTTTTGGGTAGGTAAGACTCCGAGCCACTTACGGCCGAGATAGCTAGCATTTTCTAGCCTAGCATGCCTATAGCTAGCGGGGAGGTCCTCTAAGAAGCCTGCTAGCCTAGCCTTATTAGCTTCCTTTAGCACCTGTTGGGCTGTTTTCCCTAGTCTAGGCTGGCCTTGGTTAGGCTGGCTTTGGTCTAGGGTAGGCTGGGCTAGGGGCTTCCGGATGAGGCCTAGGGTAGGCTGCGAGGCCTCCCTAGCTGCTAGGAATAGCTCGTGGGCTAGGTCCTTGTGTAAGGGTATTCCTAGGCCTCCCTCTCTGACTGGAAGGGCTATAAGGCTTGAATTAGGCTCTTTAGGGCTCTCACTAGGGCTTCTAGCCACTAGGGCTATAATAGCCTCTCTTATAAGGGTATCAGCCTCTTCCCAAAGGTCTTCTAGCCCGGTTGGGTCTAGCTGCCTCTGGAGGTGCCTTAGAAGAAGCTGGATACTGCCTCTAAGAAGAAGCAAAGAGTGCTGCTTTGGAAGGTCTTGCAGGGCCTCTAGGGCTTCCTGTAGGGTAGCTAGCTTTTCTTGCAAGAAGGTTCTTTTAGGCCGGATAGGGCCGATATAAGTACCTAAGGCTTTTAAGCCTTCTAGCTTAAGGTCCTCTATAGCCTTTTCCTTGCTTTTAGCTAGGTTAAGGCTAAAAGGGGAGCCTTTTAAGACCTCCTTAGCTGCCTCTAAGGTGCCTTGCGGAGCCTTATTAAGTATATAGAGGTCATCTAGGTAAGCTACTAAGGTTGCCCTAGGTAGCTTCCTAGCTAGGGCCTCTAGGGTAGGTCGAAAGGCAAGGGAAAAAAGAAGAGGTCCGAGAGGGTCACCTTGCCTTACGCCCTTGGCCGAGGCTATAGCTGACCCATCTTCCATAACTAAGATAGAAGGGTCATTATAGGCCCAAGCTGCTGCCTTATAGAAGGTAGGGGCAAAAGTAGCTACAGAAGCAGCTATAGAAGCCCTATCTACTGAGTTAAAGGCATTAGCAAGGTCTATAGAGGCTAGCTGCTGAAAATTAGCCTCATTTAAGCCTATAATAGCCTCATAGAGGAGGAAAATAGCGGGTTCAACCCCGCCTGGGCTATTCACGCCTAGCTGGAAGGGTAAGAGCATATTCGGCCGATAGGAGGTCATTAGGATCGCCTTCATAGCTACCCTATAGATAAGATCTCCTATAGCTATAGGTCTAACCCCTCCATCGGGCTTTTCAAGCCCTATAAGGCGGCTAGCGCATAATAGGTGGGCTCTAGGGGCCGTGCCTTGGCGAATCATATTAGCTAGCAGCCTTAGGAAAGCTATCACAGGGGAATCTTTCCTAGTTACTAGGTCTAGAAGAGGCCTAGTCCAGCCACTAAGGCCCGGGGCCTTTTCCTTGCCTATAGAGGCTATAGCTGCTATAATAGTCTCTGACGTGATTGGTTGGCCGGCCCTTGGGCGGGTCTTGCCTTGGAAGGGGTCTTTTGATCCAATAGGGTGCTTTTCTAGCAGCCTAGCCCTATTTTCTACTGAATTAGGTGCTATAGGGGTCGGATCAATAAGAGCCCTAGCAGCCCGGCCTAGGTAGCCTCTCTCTAGTAGCTTAGTTGCCCTTTGGGCCGGGCTAGGAGCTATAGAGGGTCTAGCTGCCTTGGGGGGCTCGGGGGGCTGCTGGAGAGATTCTAGGCTCTCTAGGGTAGGTAGGTTAGAAGGGAAGGACCTAAGGAGGCTAGCTAGGCCTCCTTTCTGTAACCCTAACCCTAGTAGCCTAGGCAAGATAAGGAAATATAAGAGGGCCTTTTCAGTAGGCCTCTTTAGAAAGGTAGCTGCAGCTTTATGGGCTGTAGCTGTGAAAATAGCAGCCTGCCTTGCATGTAGCCTTTTTTCCGGTATAGGGATCCTTGCAAAGGCTAATAGCTTCTGCATAGAAGCCTTGGCTAGGATTGGGGCTATAGCTTGGTTGTGTAGCTGCTCTAGGGTAGGCCCCTCTAGGGTAGGCTCCTTGGGCTCGGGCTCTAGGGTAGGCTCCTTGGGCTCGGGCTCTAGGGTAAGCTCCCTAGGCTCGGGCTCTAAGGTAAGCTCCCTAGGCTCGGGCTCTAAGGTAAGCTCCCTGGGCTCCCTAGGCTCCCTAGTCTCTAGCTCTAGGGTAGGCTCCTCTAGGGGCCCTAGAGGCTCTAGGGTATATTCTTCTAGAGGCTCTAGGGTAGGTCCCTGACTAGAGGGCCTGTGGCTAGGCGTGCTAGGGCAAGAGGAGCTAGAGCTAAGGGACCTAGGGCTAGAGGGTCTTCCCCTTTCCTCATAGCTAGAAAAAGACCTATAGCTTTCCCTTGAGGCCGGTCGGTCTAGGGTAGGCTCCTCTAGGGTAGAGTTAGGCTGTAGCTGCCTTTGCCGCCTAGTAGGTCTTTGTAGCTGTGGAGAAGGGGTCCTTGCTAGTCTCTTTCTTCCTATAAGGCCTCTATAGCTAACTAAGCCCGGGCTAGCCTGATTAGGACTAGTGGGGCTAAGGGAAGAAGCTAAAGAGGCCCTAGAGGTATTAGTGGCCCTAGTAGCTATATAGGTCCTTGGCCTAGGTAAGGTAGAAATATGGGCTTTACCTTCTATGCCGTGGATCTTAGCACTATGGGTCTTGATGCCGTGACTTCCGCGGCAGGCTGTGCCGCAATAAGGGCAGCTGACTAAGCCAAGGGGCTGTAGCTGTTGGTTGGTATAGGCCTCGGCCGGGTGTTTTTTGCGTATATGCTCTAGGGTATCTCTATAGCTGCCTTGGCAGGTAGGGCATACCTGCGAGGGCATTTTACTATAGGGTAGCTAGAGGTATAGGGTAGGTATAGGGTAGCCGAGGTATAGGGTAGGTATAAGGTAACTAGAGGTATAAGGTAGCTATAAGAAAGAAGATAATAAAGAGAAAATAGCTATAAGGTAGCTAAGATAAGGCTTAGAAACTAAGCATAAGGGTAAGAGTTAAGGTTATAAGAAGCTTAGAGAATAAGGTCTTTAGAGATACTTATATAACCCTAGGGTTATTCTAGAAGCTTCTACCTTAACCTAAGTCTAACCCTAAGCCTAACCCAAAGCCTGACCCTAACCCTGACCCAATATGTGACCCTAACCATGACCCTAACCTCTATAGAAGACCTTAGAATCTCTATAGAAGCCCGAAGGGCTTCTATCTATAGCTGACCCAATGCCTGACCCTAACCATGACCCTAACCTCTATAGAAGACCTTAGAATCTCTATAGAAGCCCGAAGGGCTTCTATCTATAGCTGACCTAATGCCTGACCCTAACCTCTAGAACCTCTAAAGGAACCTCTAGAACCTCTAAAGGAACCTAACCGGGAGGCCAGTAGTAGTTTAGGCCAAAATACTATCTAGGGTTAGGAGCACGGACTAATGGCCATGCAAGGTAGTACGCGGGTGTGGGTCTAAGACGCGAATAGGGGGGCCAAACTACTAGTCCCAAACTACCATTTCGTGCTATAGCTAATTAGGATAGAGGAGAGAGAACTTTAGGGTTAAGGAAAAAGTAAAGAGAAGAGGGAAATATAATATAATGCGTCTCTAGATGCCGGATTGATTCTTCGCCGGCCGGGAGAACATATAAGCTCAATCTCATTATTATATATGTCTATGATATACGGGTAGTAGCGTAGGCAACGACGATCGAGTAGATTCTAGTAGATACTATTCGTTCGAGAGAGAGCTTCTTTAGCGAAAGTAAGCAGCTACTTACTACGATAGCCCAGGCGCGTCTAGTAGACCTACCTAATAGCAACGGGCCAGAATATCAGGAAGATACGAGAGAGTCCACTAGTTATTATTATTATTATTATTATTATTATTCTTATATAGAAGGCACCCAACTGGGAGAAGAGTGGCTTATATATAACGGCGAGTACTAGTTATTGATCTGCGCCTTCTATGGCTATGCGGTCCATAACCTCGAGAGTTACTTAAGGGACCGTCACCCTGACATCAACTATCGGGCCCGTAGCGATCTCGTCTGCCGCCATAAGGGTCTATAGCTATAAGGACCGGCAATAGAGTAGCTCGTCTAGCATAATGCGTTAAGCCCGACCCGGGCCATTAAGGGCCTCCCTATTCACCGGGGCTTCGCTTATACCTGGCCGGGCTATAGGCACCTCACGCCGAGCTAGAAGCGCCTATGGGTTCACTTCAATAATAAGCATAATATAAAAGGAGCTAAGGCGCGGGCGGATCTCTAGATTAGCATCCGTCTATAGATATTCTTTACGGGACTAAAGAGGGCGATCTACTATTTCTGCGTAGGTATCTCTACCGGCGGCAACGATACTATCCCGGCAGCAGGAGATCCTCCGACGCCGGTCGGCAGGAGGAGAAGAGCGACGATAGTAGATAGGTAATAAACGCACCCGGAAGATCAGACTATAATCGCCGATATCACCCAAGGGTAGTTACTGTAGCAGGAGGAGTAGGAGAAGATATAGAAGGTCATAGAGGAGGGGATCTTGAGGCACGAGACGACGAACTGGCTAAAGAGGACCGGCTAGTTAGCCCACTTCGCCGGGAGGAATCTAGTGGATATCTAAGCCTGCAATAGGATGCCCGGCTATGATAACGATAAGCTGCGATGGATAGCCATAGCTCTAGATCGTCTATTCTTCGACCGCTATATCGGCGGGTTAAAGAGCATGCCCCTAATAACCCGCCTGCTCCTAGCTAGCCCCTACCCTCACGATACGCATAGCCGACCGTTTGGGCCGCTATAGGAGAAGACTAGTATGGATCGCTACCTAGTATATATGAAGCGGTTCTTATGCTATTGCCTTAACGTGCTATCGCTAGAGGAGGACGCGCTATTTGCCGAATACGGCTTTCGCTTCACGTATACATAGAGGGCTAGCCTTGAGCTGCTCTGGGCGCATCTGCAGGACGAGGAATAGTCGGGCGAGGGGCTACAGGAAGAGATATTATAGATTCTGGCGGACTTCTAGATATAGCGGCTCGATGGGGACCCTTTTGCGAGCCCGCTGTGGCACTTCGTCGGCGTGCTAGGAATCGACGGCGAGACGGGGCAGCTCTGACCTACCTACCTATTTACCTATGTACTTGCGGGACTCGTCTTTACGGGGCGGGCGCTGCTAGGAGAATAGGCTATACCTACCCGGGAGCGGACCGGGATAATAGACCTCGCGCAACGGTTCGCCTAGGTTCGAGATGCCTAGCTCTATAAGGCGATATACTCTCCTATGGGCTATATGCTCAGCCTACTATTATACGGAAGGAAGATCGCGCAGGAGACTAATAGCCGGCTAATAGTATCCTAGAGTAAGGATAGCGAGATAATATACTTTATAGGTAAATTAATCCTAATAGAGAAGATTTATCATATAGTAGCTAGGATAACGAAAGACGCCGAGGACCTACTATAAGGTTAGTTAATATTTAAGGAGGGCGACGACGAGCGTTTTATTATTCCTCTGGCTAGCATTAAGGATAATCTCACCTAGACAAGGCGAGGCCGGTCCTTTATCCATATTAACGACCTCGCAGGCAAGGAGGTCAAGATGCTCGAGGACCTCATCATAGGCTCGCGGAAGGCAAAGTTCTTAGACCGAGCCGGTAAGTAGAAATAGGTAGGTATTAAGAAGTACCTAAAGCTAGTAAAAAAGTTCAAGGAGTTTCTACTGCTCCTCTCCCATATCACCGGCGGCTAGCCTAGCCGAGGGGAAGAGATCATAGGCCTATGCCTAGTTAATGGCATTAATAGGGACCGTAATATCTTTATTATCGACGGCGATATTATGCTCGTCACCTAGTACTATAAGTCTCTAGCCCACTTTAACTCGCCGAAGGTAATCCCCCGCTTCCTGCCAGAGAGGATCAGGCAGCTACTTATAATATATATAGTCTATATCCGACCGCTAATAGATCGCTGGGAGGCAGATAGATAGGAGCTATATAGTAAGATAGCGCTGCCGAGCGACTTTATCTAGCATAACGAGATAGGGCCGTGGGAGGGCAGTCATATATCTGGGGCCATAGGGAAATAGACCTCCCACTATATCGGCCGTAGGATTACGCTCTAAGACTAGCGCTATATCGCTATCGCTATTAGTAAGAAATATGCTCGCGACCGGGGGGCCGCTTAGGCAGACTTTAAGGATAGCGACGACGATAATAAGTTAGAGCAATATAAGGCGCTAGACGATCTAGCTGCCTATCACACCGGCTAGATAGCCGCCAACTATAGTATCACGATCGATATACTAAAGCGCCTAATAGCCGAGTCTCTAGATATATTCGGGCAGGTAAGCCATCATTAGCATAAGTTCCTCGGCTGCGACGCGTAGTAATAATTAGCCTTAGAGCCGCCGCCATCGTTAACTTTATCCTCGAAGCGCAAGGGTATAGCCGAGTCTAGCGGAGAGGAAAAGTACTACCCTCCCTAGAAGCGGGCTAAGATTGCCTCGCTCGAGAAGCTAAGGGTAGGTATAATAATAGCAATAGGGGATAAGAAGAAGGATGATATAATCCTACGGGCACTCCGAGCTATCCTGCGTAATAACGCTGCCTAGTTTCGGTCACCCCAGCAAGAAGAGGCCGTCAGGTTAGCCGCGGCGAAGCAAAGCCCGCTAGTTACTATGCTACCAACCGGCGGCGGGAAGAGCCTAGTCTTTATAGTCCCGGCCATGCTAGCAGGTATAGGCGTGACTATCGTGGTAGCTCTGTTCGCCGAGTTAAAGAGGCAGCTGGTCATACGCTGCGTCAATGCCGGCCTAGATTGCAAGTCCTAGCCCGAGGCGCATAAATCTTAGCCCAGGGTTATACTAGTCTCGGCCGAGGCGGCTATTACCGATGACTTCCTATAGTAGGCCGCTAATCTGAGTATTAGGGGAAGGCTAGACCGAGTAGTTATTAATAAGTGCTATCTATTATTTATTGCCGCCGAAACCTACCGCGCGAAGCTCCGCTGCCTTATTTTCCTACGGAGCCTAGGGTATCCCTTTATATTCCTCACTAGGACCCTACCGCCGCTCTATTAACGCGACTTCGAAGAAGCTATATAGCTCTAGGCTCCGCTTTATATATAGGCTTCGAGCCATCGGCTAAATATATAATACTCTGTCCTTCGCGTCCGTAATAGACGGGGCGTTATAGAGGTAAAGAGGCTAGTAGATGCCTGGCTCCTACATCTAGCACCGGGGGAGAAGGGGGTTATATACTATACTAGCCACGCAAAGTATAGAGCGCTTACCCGGTAGCTTAGTTATTATTACTATTACGCTTAGCGCGATAATAGCGATATATAGTTCCTAGCCTAGCGCGAGCAGGGCTTCTAGGTATAGGTCAACGGCGAAATACCCTATATCATAGCTACCGCGGCTCTAGGCACGGGCCTTAATATTACAGGTATCGTCCATATTATCTATCTCGAGGCCCTATTTAGTATTATCGACTACGCCTAGGAGTTAGGGCAGGGCGGGCGAGCTAGGGAGCCCGTCACCGCAGAGATAGTCGTCGAGGAGAAGGACTAGCCGGTTAAGGACTATATCTGCGATAGCTACCTAGACTTAAGCACGCGCGAGGTATATAGGCTAATCCGGATATAAGGTTACCGTCGCCGCCTCTTAGGCTAATGCTTAGACGGTAACCTACGGGACTATGGAGATCTCGATGCCGTCCGATGCGATAATTGCCGCCGCGATGAGCTATTATAGAAGAGTAAGCTATCCTCGTAGGGTATCATAGCATCATATGCCCGCGGTAGGCGCGATGCCCTCGCTCTAGAACGTTTCGAGGCCGCCTTAGAGGAGATAGAGGAGCTTAGTAAGATAGGCTGCCGTATCTACTAGATATTCGATAGCATTAAGGAGGCCAGGCACTAATGGGGTACCTATAGTGCCATAGCAGAGAAGGATCTATCTTTCTCTAGCTATATGAACTTTTAGGGTCTAGTTAACTATAAGAAGGATCTATAGGCACGTTTCTTAAGCTGCTTCTATTATTATATATCGCAGGAGCTCTATCAGGATAGTTATGAGACTAAAGGAGCATTATATCGGTAGAAGTATGCTATAGTCCCTATGGCGTTAGCCGCCGTGACGGAGGCAGATATATGGTCGCAAGTCTAGGAGGCTGCCGGTCGAGACTTTAAAGGTCGGGATGACTATGCTGACTGGCTGGGCCGTAAGCACAGTAAGCTAGTATGCGGGCGAGAGATAACTAATGCTATGGCTATCTTTGATCTAGTGCTCAAGTGGAGATAAACTCAAGGGCTTAGTTAATTACTATGTTTTACGTATAGTGTAATATATTTAACTAGTTATATATAATAATATATAATATAATATAATAGGCAATAATAGGAAGGGAAAAAAAAAAAAAAGAGAGTAAGAGAGAGAGAGAAAGAAGGTAGGGGGGGAGCTCCCATAGTAGGTATATTACCCACATAATACCTAATAGTAACTATATATACGAATAGGACTTAGTAATAATAATTAGCTTTAATTATATAATTAGAATACTAATAGTAGATAATATAAATAATATAAGAGGAGGTAGAAATAAAAGAAATAAAAGAAAGATAAAAAAGAGAAAGAGATAATAGTCTAGGGTAGGTAAAAGTAATATTATTTTAATTAGCAAAAAAAGCTCTTTAAGGCTAGCTAGACGCTTCCGAGACTCGAAACCAGGTCTATCCCTTAGTTAAAGGGATTACTTTAACCACTAAGCTAAAGCGCCTTTCGCTCTTAAAGTTACTAACCTCTATAAGGCTATCCAGAAGACCATATCATACTAGGCAAGTTAGAGATATAGGGTAAGTGGGGTTAACGGGCAGGCAGGGTAGGTAATTAAGTGAATAGAGGTTATAAGGATTAGACTAGGTCTTATCCCGTCGGTTAGGGCTAAAAATCTAATTTATTTATCTATTAGGCTAGGCTATTGCCCCTAGGGGCTAATTACTAGGGTAAAGAGGGTACCTTTAACTTAAGTCCCTGGACTCTACTAAGTAAGCTAAGAGTAGGCCATAGGTAGTAAAGAGTATAGATATAGATTATTATCGTGGGGGCGGAGGCGGAGGCGGAGGCGGAGGCGGAAGTAGGAACCCAGCGGGGGGTCGGGGAGGAGGCAGACCGGGCGGAGGAGGTAGGCTAGGCGGCGGCGGCGGCGGCGGTGCTTAGCTAGATATACTACTAGTCTTCCCGGGGCTAATAGCATTACTACCGCGTAGCCTTCGGCTCCGGTAAGCTACGACACCGTATAGCATAGCCGACGATGCAAATACAAGCTATTAAAGGACTTATAGTATTTACCCGGCCCTAATACCGACCGAAGTAATACTCGACTTATATATAATAAACTCGAGTGCATTCGCTACTTATGTAATAGATGCCGCACTTATGAGGGAAGTGGCAATTAAAGCTATTAAGAGCTTCTCTAGCCATTACTGCTCAATGAGACGCCACGTCTACCCACCCCGTTTACTCGCCTAGATATAGACCCTAGTGAGAAATAATAGGAGGCTAAGGATAAAAGCCATACCGGCGAAGGCCTAACCGGGAGGCCAATAGTAGTTTAGGCCAAAATACCATCTAGGGTTAGGAGCACAGACTAATAGCCATACAAGGTAATACGCGGATATAGGTCCAAGACGCGAACAGGGGGGCCAAACTACCAGTCCTAAACTACCATTTTATGCTACAGCCAATCAGGATAAAAGAAAGAGAACTTTAGGGTTAAAGAAAAAATAAAGAGAAGAGGGAAATATAATATAACGCGTCTCTAGATACCGGATTGATTCTTCGCCGGCCAAGAGAACATATAAGCTCAATCTCATTATTATATACGTCCATAATACACGGGTAGTAGCGCAGGCAATAACGATCGAGCAGATTCCAATAGACACTATTCGTTTAAGAGAGAGCTTCTTTAGCGAAAGCAAGCAGCTACTCACTACAATAGCCCAGGCGCATCTAGCAGACCTACCTAATAGCAACAGGCCAGAACATCAGGAAGACACAGGAGAGTCCGCCAGTTATTATTATTATTATTATTATTATCATTCTTATACAGAAGGCACCCAACTAGGAGAAGAGTGGCTTATATACAACGGCGAGTACTAGTTATTAATCTACGCCTTCCATAGCTATGCGGTCCGCAACCTCGAGAGTCACTTAAGGGACCGTCACCCTAATATTAACCATCGGGCCCATAGCGATCTCATCCGCCGCCACAAGGGTCTACAGCTACAAGGACCGGCAATAGAGCAGCTCGTCCAGCACGGTGCGTTAAGCCCGACCCGGGCCATTAAGGGCCTCCCTATTCACCGGGGCTTCGCTTATACCTAGCCGGGCTATAGGCACCTCACGCCGAGCTAGAAGCGCCTATGGGTTTACTTTAATAATAAGCATAACATAAAAGGAGCTAGGGCGCGAGCAGATCTCTAGACTAGCGTCTATCTATAGATATTCTTTACGGGACCAAAGAGGGCGATCTACTACTTCTACGTAGGTATCTCTACCGGCGGTAGCGATACTATCCTAGTAGCAGGAGATCCTCCGACGCCGGTCAGTAGGAAGAGAAGAGCGACGATAATAGATAGGCAACAAACACACCCAGAAGATCAGACTATAATCGCCGATATTACCCAAGGGTAATTATTACAGCAGGAGAAGCAAGAGAAGATACAGAAGGTTATAGAGGAGGGGATCCTAAGGCACGAGACGACGAACTGGCTAAAGAGGACCGGCTAGTTAGCCCACTTCGCCGGGAGGAATCTAGTGGATATCTAAGCCTATAGTAGGATACCCGGCTATAATAACGATGAGCTGCGATAGATAGCCATAGCTCTAGATCGTCTATTCTTCGACCGCTATATCGGCGGGTTAAAGAGTATGCCCCTAATAACCCGCCTGCTCCTAGCTAGCCCCCACCCTTACAATACGCATAGCCAACCATTTAGGCCGCTACAGGAGAAGACTAGCATAGATCGCTACCTAGTATATATAAAGCGGTTCTTATGCTATTGCCTTAATATGCTATCGCTAAAGGAGGACGCGCTATTTGCCGAATATAGCTTTTGCTTTACGCATATATAGAGGGCTAGCCTCAAGCTACTCTAGGCGCATCTATAGGACGAGGAATAGTCAGGCGAGGGGCTACAGGAAGAGATATTATAGATTCTAGCAGACTTCTAGATATAGCGGCTCGACGGGGACCCTTTTGCGAGCCCGCTATAGCACTTCGTCGGCATACTAGGAATTAACGGCGAGACGGGGCAGCTCTGACCTACCTACCTATTTACCTATGTACTTACGGGACTCGTCTTTACGGGGCGGGCGCTACTGGGAGAGTAGGCTATACCTACCCGGGAGCGGACCGGGATAATAGACCTCGCGCAACGGTTCGCCTAGGTTCGAGATACCTAGCTCTATAAGGCGATATACTCTCCTATGGGCTATATGCTCAGCCTACTATTATACAGAAGGAAGATCGCGCAGGAGACTAATAGCCGGCTAATAGTATCCTAGAGTAAGGATAGCGAGATAATATACTTTATAGGTAAGTTAATCCTAATAGAGAAGATTTATCATATAGTGGCTAGGATAACAAAAGACGCCGAGGACCTACTATAGGGTTAGTTAATATTTAAGGAGGGCGACGACGAGTATTTTATTATTCCTCTAGCTAGCATTAAGGATAATCTCACCTAGACAAGGCGAGGCCGGTCCTTTATCCATATTAACGACCTCGCAGGCAAGGAGGTCAAGATACTCGAGGACCTCGTCATAGGCTCGCGGAAGGCAGAGTTCTTAGACCGAGCCAGTAAGTAAAAATAGGTAGGTATTAAGAAGTACCTAAAGCTAGTAAAAAAGTTCGAGGAGTTTCTATTACTCCTCTCCTATATCACCGGCGGCTAGCCTAGCCGAGGGGAAGAGATCATAGGCCTATGCCTAGTTAATGGCATTAATAGGGACCGTAATATCTTTATTATCGACGGCGATATTATGCTCGTCACCTAGTACTATAAGTCTCTAGCCCACTTTAACTCGCCGAAGGTAATCCCCCGCTTCCTGCCAGAGAGGATCAGGCAGCTACTTATAATATATATAGTCTATATCCGACCGCTAATAGATCGCTAGGAGGCAAATAGATAGGAGCTATATAGTAAGATAGCGCTGCCGAGCGACTTTATCTAGCATAACGAGATAGGGCCATAGGAGGGCAGTCATATATCTAGGGCCATAGGGAAATAGACCTCCCACTATATCGGCCGTAGGATTACGCTCTAAGACTAGCGCTATATCGCTATCGCTATTAATAAGAAGTATGCTCGCGACCGGGGGGCCGCTCGGGCAGACTTTAAGGATAGCGACGACGATAATAAGTTAGAGCAATATAAGGCGCTAGACGATCTAGCTACCTATCACACCGGCTAGATAGCCGCCAACTATAGTATCACGATCGATATGCTAAAGCGCCTAATAGCCAAGTCTCTAGATATATTCGGGCAGGTAAGCCATCATTAGCATAAGTTCCTCGGCTACGACGCATAGTAATAATTAGCCTTAGAGCCGCCGCCATCATTAACTTTATCCTCGAAGCGCAAGGGTATAGCCGAGTCTAGCGGAAAAGAAAAGTACTACCCTCCCTAGAAGCAGGCTAAGATCGCCTCGCTCGAGAAGCTAAAGGTAGGTATAATAGTAGCAGTAGGGGATAAGAAGAAGGATAATATAATCCTACGGGCACTCCAAGCTATCCTACATAATAACGCTGCCTAGTTTCGGTCACCCCAGCAAGAAGAGGCCGTCAGGTTAGCCGCGGCGAAGCAAAGCCCGCTAGTTACTATGCTACCAACCGGCGGCGGGAAGAGCCTAGTCTTTATAGTCCCGGCCATGCTGGCAGGTATAGGCGTAACTATCGTAGTAGCTCTGTTCGCCGAGTTAAAGAGGCAGCTAGTCATACGCTGCGTCAATGCCGGCCTAGATTACAAGTCCTAGCCCGAGGCGCATAAATCTTAGCCCAGGGTTATGCTAATCTCGGCCGAGGCGGCTATTACCGATGACTTCCTATAGTAGGCCGCTAATCTAAGTATTAAGGGAAGGCTAGACCGAGTAGTTATTAATAAGTGCTATCTATTATTTATTGCCGCCGAAACCTACCGCGCGAAGCTCCGCTACCTTATTTTCCTACGGAGCCTAGGGTATCCCTTTATATTCCTCACTAGGACCCTACCGCCGCTCTATTAACGCGACTTCGAAGAAGCTATATAGCTCTAGGCTCCGCTTTATATATAGGCTTCGAGCCATCGGCTAAATATATAATACTCTATCCTTCGCGTCCGTAATAGACGAGGCGTTATAAAGGTAAAGAGGCTAGTAGATGCCTGGCTCCTACGTCTAGCACCGGGGGAGAAGGGGGTTATATACTATACTAGCCACGCAAAGTATAGAGCGCTTACCCGGTAGCTTAGTTATTATTACTATTACGCTTAGCGCGATAATAGCGATATATAGTTCCTAGCCTAGCGCAAGCAGGGCTTCTAGGTATAGGTCAACGGCGAAATACCCTATATCATAGCTACCGCGGCTCTAGGCACGGGCCTTAATATTACAGGTATCGTCCATATTATCTATCTCGAGGCCCTATTTAATATTATCGACTACGCCTAGGAGTTAGGGCAGGGCAGGCGAGCTAGGGAGCCCATCACCGCAGAGATAGTCATCGAGGAGAAGGACTAGCCGGTTAAGGACTATATCTGCGATAGCTACCTAGACTTAAGCACGCGCGAGGTATATAGGCTAATCCGGATATAAGGTTACCATCGCCGCCTCTTAGGCTAATACTTAGACGGTAACCTACGGGACTATAGAGATCTCGATGCCGTCCGATACGATAATTGCCGCCGCGATAAGCTATTATAGAAGAGTAAGCTATCCTCGTAGGGTATCATAGCATCATATGCCCGCGGTAGGCGCAATGCCCTCGCTCTAGAACATTTCGAGGCCGCCTTAGAGGAGATAAAAGAGCTTAGTAAGATAGGCTGCCATATCTACTGGATATTCGATAGCATTAAGGAGGCCAGGCACTAGTAGGGTACCTATAGTGCCATAGCAGAGAAGGATCTATCTTTCTCTAGCTATATGAACTTTTAGGGTCTAGTTAACTATAAGAAGGATCTATAGGCACGTTTCTTAAGCTACTTCTATTATTATATATCGCAGGAGCTCTATCGGGATAGTTATGAGACTAAAGGAGCATTATATCGGTGGAAGTATGCTATAGTCCCTATGGCATTAGCCGCCGTGACGGAGGCAGATATATAGTCGCAAGTCTAGGAGGCTACCGGTCGAGACTTTAAAGGTCGGGATAACTATGCTGACTGGCTGGGCCGTAAGCACAGTAAGCTAGTATGCGGGCGAGAGATAACTAATGCTATAGCTATCTTTGATCTAGGGTTAGGGTTAGGGTTAGGGTTAGAACAGAGTAACTATTAACTATCTAAGCTATTTTGCCCTAGGGGTTTCTTCTAGCTAAGATATAGCTTATAGATAAAAGAGGGGAGATTTTTCTAAGAAATAATAAAAGAAAAAGCATAAGAGATATAACTAGGAAAGAGGTATAGCTAAGAAAGAGATAAAGCTAGGGGAGAGATATAGCTAGGAAAAAGAGAAATAACTAAAAGAGAGAGGTATAGCTAGTAAGAAAAAGGCAAAGAGATAAGAGATAAGAGATAAAAGGTAAAGGATAAAGAAAAGCCTTAAGAAGCCCTAGGGGTATTCCAGATCGACCTAGCTAGGTTACTAGGGGTATCTCGGGCTATAGAAGCCGCAGAGGTCGCCCTAGTCCTCATCAGGGCAAGGCTAATAGAGGAATCTAGCTGGTTAGCCGCAAGGGGGCCAATAAGGTCCTGGAGCTTCTGATAGGTCTTAGCTGTCTCTAGGTCCATAAGGCCGCCTGCTGAGATAATAAGAGGCTGAAAAAAGGCCCCGAGAGACCTATATTTTCTGCGTTTTTCTTCGGCAGCCTCTCTTAAGGTGCTATAAGGGTCTTCTTTAGCAGAATCCTTTGAAATAGCTACGATTTGAATATCATAGTAATAGCGGCTATTTCCTAGGTTAACTACAAAGTCGGCCCTTAGGCTACCTTCTGGGTGGACTAGGGGTTCTTTTTCGACCTCTAGGGTAGGCTGGCTACTTAGGGCTCTCACAAAGGCCCTAGTTATAGCGTCATGCCTTGCAATCCACCTTCTATTAGCACCCTTGCAGGTATCCTGATGGCCTAAGGCAGCTATAGCTCCACAAGAGCTACAGGGTAAGCTGATAGGCTTGATTGGGTAGAAAAGCCGGCTTCGGAGGGCTTCAGTGACCTCAGAGTCTGTAAAAGATAGGGCTTTTTGGGTAGGTAAGACTCCGAGCCACTTACGGCCGAGATAGCTAGCATTTTCTAGCCTAGCATGCCTATAGCTAGCGGGGAGGTCCTCTAAGAAGCCTGCTAGCCTAGCCTTATTAGCTTCCTTTAGCACCTGTTGGGCTGTTTTCCCTAGTCTAGGCTGGCCTTGGTTAGGCTGGCTTTGGTCTAGGGTAGGCTGGGCTAGGGGCTTCCGGATAAGGCCTAGGGTAGGCTGCGAGGCCTCCCTAGCTGCTAGGAATAGCTCGTGGGCTAGGTCCTTGTGTAAGGGTATTCCTAGGCCTCCCTCTCTGACTGGAAGGGCTATAAGGCTTGAATTAGGCTCTTTAGGGCTCTCACTAGGGCTTCTAGCCACTAGGGCTATAATAGCCTCTCTTATAAGGGTATCAGCCTCTTCCCAAAGGTCTTCTAGCCCGGTTGGGTCTAGCTGCCTCTGGAGGTGCCTTAGAAGAAGCTGGATACTGCCTCTAAGAAGAAGCAAAGAGTGCTGCTTTGGAAGGTCTTGCAGGGCCTCTAGGGCTTCCTGTAGGGTAGCTAGCTTTTCTTGCAAGAAGGTTCTTTTAGGCCGGATAGGGCCGATATAAGTACCTAAGGCTTTTAAGCCTTCTAGCTTAAGGTCCTCTATAGCCTTTTCCTTGCTTTTAGCTAGGTTAAGGCTAAAAGGGGAGCCTTTTAAGACCTCCTTAGCTGCCTCTAAGGTGCCTTGCGGAGCCTTATTAAGTATATAGAGGTCATCTAGGTAAGCTACTAAGGTTGCCCTAGGTAGCTTCCTAGCTAGGGCCTCTAGGGTAGGTCGAAAGGCAAGGGAAAAAAGAAGAGGTCCGAGAGGGTCACCTTGCCTTACGCCCTTGGCCGAGGCTATAGCTGACCCATCTTCCATAACTAAGATAGAAGGGTCATTATAGGCCCAAGCTGCTGCCTTATAGAAGGTAGGGGCAAAAGTAGCTACAGAAGCAGCTATAGAAGCCCTATCTACTGAGTTAAAGGCATTAGCAAGGTCTATAGAGGCTAGCTGCTGAAAATTAGCCTCATTTAAGCCTATAATAGCCTCATAGAGGAGGAAAATAGCGGGTTCAACCCCGCCTGGGCTATTCACGCCTAGCTGGAAGGGTAAGAGCATATTCGGCCGATAGGAGGTCATTAGGATCGCCTTCATAGCTACCCTATAGATAAGATCTCCTATAGCTATAGGTCTAACCCCTCCATCGGGCTTTTCAAGCCCTATAAGGCGGCTAGCGCATAATAGGTGGGCTCCAGGGGCCGTGCCTTGGCGAATCATATCAGCTAGCAGCCTTAGGAAAGCTATCACAGGGGAATCTTTCCTAGTTACTAGGTCTAGAAGAGGCCTAGTCCAGCCACTAAGGCCCGGGGCCTTTTCCTTGCCTATAGAGGCTATAGCTGCTATAATAGTCTCTGACGTGATTGGTTGGCCGGCCCTTGGGCGGGTCTTGCCTTGGAAGGGGTCTTTTGATCCAATAGGGTGCTTTTCTAGCAGCCTAGCCCTATTTTCTACTGAATTAGGTGCTATAGGGGTCGGATCAATAAGAGCCCTAGCAGCCCGGCCTAGGTAGCCTCTCTCTAGTAGCTTAGCTGCCCTTTGGGCCGGGCTAGGAGCTATAGAGGGTCTAGCTGCCTTGGGGGGCTCAGGGGGCTGCTGGAGGGACTCTAGGCTCTCTAGGGTAGGTAGGTTAGAAGGGAAAGACCTAAGAAGGGTAGCTAGGCCTCCTTTTTGTAACCCTAACCCTAGTAGCCTAGGCAAGATAAGGAAATATAAGAGGGCCTTTTCAGTAGGCCTCTTTAGAAAGGCAGCTGCAGCTTTATGGGCTGTAGCTGTGAAAATAGCAGCCTGCCTTGCATGTAGCCTTTTTTCCGGTATAGGGATCCTTGCAAAGGCTAATAGCTTCTGCATAGAAGCCTTGGCTAGGATTGGGGCTATAGCTTGGTTGTGTAGCTGCTCTAGGGTAGGCCCCTCTAGGGTAGGCTCCTTGGGCTCGGGCTCTAGGGTAAGCTCCCTAGGCTCGGGCTCTAAGGTAAGCTCCCTGGGCTCCCTAGGCTCCCTAGTCTCTAGCTCTAGGGTAGGCTCCTCTAGGGGCCCTAGAGGCTCTAGGGTATATTCTTCTAGAGGCTCTAGGGTAGGTCCCTGACTAGAGGGCCTGTGGCTAGGCGTGCTAGGGCAAGAGGAGCTAGAGCTAAGGGACCTAGGGCTAGAGGGTCTTCCCCTTTCCTCATAGCTAGAAAAAGACCTATAGCTTTCCCTTGAGGCCGGTCGGTCTAGGGTAGGCTCCTCTAGGGTAGAGTTAGGCTGTAGCTGCCTTTGCCGCCTAGTAGGTCTTTGTAGCTGTGGAGAAGGGGTCCTTGCTAGTCTCTTTCTTCCTATAAGGCCTCTATAGCTAACTAAGCCCGGGCTAGCCTGATTAGGACTAGTGGGGCTAAGGGAAGAAGCTAAAGAGGCCCTAGAGGTATTAGTGGCCCTAGTAGCTATATAGGTCCTTGGCCTAGGTAAGGTAGAAATATGGGCTTTACCTTCTATGCCGTGGATCTTAGCACTATGGGTCTTGATGCCGTGACTTCCGCGGCAGGCTGTGCCGCAATAAGGGCAGCTGACTAAGCCAAGGGGCTGTAGCTGTTGGTTGGTATAGGCCTCGGCCGGGTGTTTTTTGCGTATATGCTCTAGGGTATCTCTATAGCTGCCTTGGCAGGTAGGGCATACCTGCGAGGGCATTTTACTATAGGGTAGCTAGAGGTATAGGGTAGGTATAGGGTAGCCGAGGTATAGGGTAGGTATAAGGTAACTAGAGGTATAAGGTAGCTATAAGAAAGAAGATAATAAAGAGAAAATAGCTATAAGGTAGCTAAGATAAGGCTTAGAAACTAAGCATAAGGGTAAGAGTTAAGGTTATAAGAAGCTTAGAGAATAAGGTCTTTAGAGATACTTATATAACCCTAGGGTTATTCTAGAAGCTTCTACCTTAACCTAAGTCTAACCCTAAGCCTAACCCAAAGCCTGACCCTAACCCTGACCCAATGTGTGACCCTAACCCCTATAGAAGGCTCTAGAATCTCTATAGAAGCCCGAAGGGCTTCTATCTATAGCTGACCCAAAGCCTGACCCTAACCCTGACCCAATGCCTGACCCTAACCATGACCCTAACCTCTATAGAAGACCTTAGAATCTCTATAGAAGCCCGAAGGGCTTCTATCTATAGCTGACCCAAAGCCTGACCCTAACCCTGACCCAATGCCTGACCCTAACCATGACCCTAACCTCTATAGAAGACCTTAGAATCTCTATAGAAGCCCGAAGGGCTTCTATCTATAGCTGACCCAATGCCTGACCCTAACCTCTAGAACCTCTAACGGAACCTCTAAAGGAACCTCTAGGGGGATAGGGTGAGGGATAGGGTGAAGGATAGGGTGAGGCATCGGGTTAGGGTTAGGGTTAGGGTTAGGGTTAGGGTTAGGGTTAGGGTTAGGGTTAGGGTTAGGGTTAGGGTTAGGGTTAGGGTTAGGGTTAGGGTTAGGGTTAGGGTTAGGGTTAGGGTTAGGGTTAGGGTTAGGGTTAGGGTTAGGGTTAGGGTTAGGGTTAGGGTTAGGGTTAGGGTTAGGGTTAGGGTTAGGGTTAGGGTTAGGGTTAGGGTTAGGGTTAGGGTTAGGGTTAGGGTT
>NW_003315838.1:4661-12149 GCF_000151355.1 Fusarium vanettenii 77-13-4 | reverse complement strand
GAAAATTTAACGTTTTGCTTTAGGGTTAGGGTTAGGGTTAGGGCTAAAAACTCCCTTTAGTTTTTTTCAACCAATACTTTCTAGGGGCTTCCTTAGGGTTAGGCCCCAATTGGGGTTTTTTTTTTTTTTTTTTTTTTTTTTCCCTTCCTAACTAACCCTTAAAGCTAACTTTTCTAATTACTTACTTTCCTCTTTACTTCCTAGCTTAAAGGAAAACTAAGGGTTAGGGTTATATACTTTTCCTTAATTTCTCTTATTTTTAACCCTAGCGTTAGGGTTATACGCTCTTCCTTCTTTTTCTTTCCTTTTATTCTCCGGCTAGGGCTATATACTTCCCCCTTTTTTTTTTCTTACCTTAGGGTTAGGGTTATATATATATATATCTTCTATTACCCTAGGGTTATCTTAAGAAGATTTTTTTTTTTCATTATTTTATTATTCAGATTTTTCATCTTTTTTTTTTTTTTTTTTTTTTTCTTTCCTTTATTTAAACATCTAATACTATTTTACTAATAATAACTAACCTTTTTTTTTATATTACCCTCCCTTTATCCTATTCTCCCCTCAGCAATTGCCATTATGGCTGCCTGCTATGCCGCGTTCACCTGGTCACCTTGCCGTGGTCTTCGTAATACCCTCATATGCCAGCCCCATCTCGACCTTAGTAACTTTAAGAGCGAAAAGGCACTTCAGCTTAGTAGTCAGAGCGATCCCTCTGACTAAGGGACAGACCCGGGTTCGAGTCTCGGAAGCATCTAGCCAGCCCAGCCTCAAAGAGCTTTTTTTGCTAATTATAATAATATTACTTTTGCCTACCCTGGACTACCATCTCTTTCTCTTTTTCGTCTTTCTTCTACTTCTTTTATTTCTACCTCCTCTTATATTATTTATACTATATCCTATGAGCATTCTAATCATATAGCTAAAGCCAGCTATTATCACTAAGTCCTATTCGTATATATATTTACCGTTAAGTATTATATGGGTAATATACCTACTATGGGAGCTCCCCCCCTTCCCTCTCTCTCTCACATACACACACTCCTTTCCCCCCCTATTATTACCTATCATATCACATCATATATCATTATATATAACTAGTCAAACGTATTACACTATGCGTAAAACATAGTAATTAACTAAGCCCTTAAGTTTTTCTCCACTTAAGCACTAGATCAAAGACGGCCATAGCATTAGTCATCTCTCGCCCGCATACTAACTTGCTATGCTTACGGCCCAGCCAGTCAGCATAGTCATCCCGACCTTTGAAGTCTCGACCGGCAGCCTCCTAGACTTGCGACCATATATCTGCCTCCGTCACGGCGGCCAACGCCACAGGGACTACAGCATGCTTCCACCGACATAATGCTCCTTTAGTCTCATAACCGTCCCGACAGAGCTCCTGCGATACATGACAGTAGAAGCAGCTCAAGAAACGTACCTATGGATCCTTCTTGTAGTTAACCAGACCCTAAAAGTTCATGCAGCTAGAGAAGGACAGATCCTTCTCTGCTATGGCACCACAGGTACCCCACTAGTGCCCGGCCTCCTTGACGCCATCGAACATCCAGCAGATGCGGCAGCCCATCTTACCAAGCTCCTCTATCTCCTCCAAGGCGGCCTCGAAACATTCTAGAGCGAGGGCATCGCGCCTACCGCGGGCATGTGATACTATAATACCCTGCGAGGATAGCTCACTCTTCCATAACAGCTCATCGCGGCGGCAATTATCGCATCAGACGGCATCGATATCTCCACAGTCCCATAGGTCACCGTCCAAGCATTGGCCCAGGAGGCAGCGACGGCAACCTTATATCCGGATTAGCCTATATACCTCGCGCGTACTCAAGTCTAGGTAGCTATCGCGGATATAGTCCTCAACCGGCCAGTCCTTCTCCTCGACGACTATCTCTGCGGTGACGGGCTCCCCAGCTCGCCCGCCCCGCCCCGCCTCCTAGGCGTAGTCGATGATGCTAAATAGGGCCTCGAGATGGATAACATAGACGATACCTACAACATCAAGGCCCATGCCTAGAGCCGCGGTAGCCACGATATAGGGTATTTCGCCATTGACCCATACCTAGAAGCCCTACTCGCGCTAGGCAAGGAACTGCGCATCGCTATCATCGCGCTGAGCGTGATAGTAATGGCAACCAAGCTGCCGGGCAAGCGCTCTACACTTCGCGTGGCTGGTGCAGTATATGACCCCCTTCTCCCCCGGTGCTAGACGTGGGAGCCGGGCGTCCACCAGCCTCTTCACCTCCATAACGCCCCGTCCGTTACGGACGCGAAGGACGGAGTACCGCACGTTCAGCCGATAGCTCGAAGCCCGTATGTAGAGCGGAGCCTAGAGCTACATAGCTTCTTCCAAGTCGCGTTGACGGAGCGGCGGCAGGGTCCCAGTGAGGAATACGAAGGGACACCCCAAGCTCCGCAGGAGAACGAGGCACCGGAGCTTCGCGCGGTAGGTTTCGGCGGCAGTGAATGACAGATAGCACTCGTCAATGACCACTCGGTCCAGCCTTCCCCTAACACTCAGATCAGCGGCCCATTACAGGAAGTCATCGGTGACAGCCGCCTCGGCCGAGACCAACGTAACCCTGGGCCAAGATTCACGCGCCTCGGGCCAGGACTTGCAGTCTAGGCCGGCATCGACGCAGCGTGTGACCAGCTGCCTCTTCAACTCGGCGAACGGAGCCACCACGATGGTCACGCCTGCACCTGCTAGCATAGCCGGGACCATAAAGACCAAGCTCTTCCCGCCGCCCGTTAGCAGCACGGCAACCAGCGGGCTCTGCTTCGCCGCGGCCAACCTGACGGCCTCTTCTTGCTGGGGTGACCGAAACTAGGCAGCGTCATCACGCAGGACAGCCCGGAGTGCCCGCAAGATCATGTCGTCCTTCTTCTTATCCCCCACTGCTGCTGTCATACCTGCCCTTAGCGTCTCGAGCGAGGCGATCTTAGCCCGCTTCCGGGGAGGGTAGCACTTCTTCTCCTCGCCGCCAGACTCGGCCGCACCCTTGCGCTTCGAGGACGAAGTTAACAGCGGCGGCTCCAAGGCCGATTGCTGCTGCGCGTCGCAGCCGAGGAACTTGTGCCAACGACGGCTCACCTGCCCGAATATGTCCAGAGACTCGGCCGTCAAGCGCTTCAGCACATCGATCGTGACACCATAGTTGGCGGCTATCTGGCCGGTGTGACAGGCAGCCAGATCGTCCGGCGCCTCGTACTACTCCGACTCGTCATCGTCGTCGCCGTCCTCAAAGTCTGCCCGAGCGGCCCCCCGGTCGCGAGCATGCTTCTTGCTGATAGCGATAGCGATATGGCGCCAGTCTTAGAGCGTGATCCTACGGCCGATATAGTAGGAGGTCCACTTCCCCATGGCCCCAGACATACGACTGCTCTCCCATGGCCCCGTCTCGTTATGCCAGATAAAGTCGCTCGGCGGTGCCATCTTGCCATATAGCTCCCATCTATCCGCCTCCCAGCGATCCGTCAGCGGTCGGATGTAGACCATGTACATCACGAGCAGCTACCCGATCCTCTCCGGCAGGAAGCGGGGGATCACCTTCGGCGAGTCGAAGTGGGCCAGAGACTTATGGTACTAGGTGACGAGCACAACATCGCCGTCGATGACAAAGACGTTGCGGTCCCTATTGATGCCGTTGACCAGGCGCAGGCCCGTGATCTCTTCCCCTCGGCTAGGCTAGCCGCCGGTGATGTGGGAGAGGAGCAGCAGAAACTCCTCGAACTTCTTCACCAGCTTCAGGTACTTCCTAATGCCCGCCCACTTCCACTCGCCCGCTCGATCTAAGAACTCTATCTTCCGCGAGCCCATGACGAGGTCCTCGAGCATCTCGACCTCCTTGCCAGCGAGGTCGTTAGTATAGATGAAGGACCGGCCTCGTCTTGTATGGGTGAGATCATCCTCAATGCCGTCCAGAGGAAGGATGAAACGCTCGTCGTCGCCCTCCTTGAACATCAACTAACCCCACAGCAGGTCCTCGGCGTCTTTCGTCATCCTAGCCACCATATAACGAATCTTCTCCATCAGGATCGGCTTGCCCATGAAGTACATCATCTCGCCGTCCTTGCTCCAGGACACCATCAGCCGGCTACCAGTCTCCTACGCGATCTTCCTTCCGTATAACAGCAAGCTAAGCGTATAGCCCATGGGAGAGTATGTCGCCTTGCAAAGCCAGGCGTCTCGAACCTGGGCGAACCGTTGCGCGAGGTCCGTCATCCCGGCCCGCTCCCGGGTGGGTATAGCCCACTCTCCCAGCAGCGCCCGCCCCGTGAAGACGAGTCCCACAAGCACATAGGTGAATAGGTGGGCAGGTCGGAGCTGCCCCGTCTCGCCGTCGATTCCCAGCACCCCGACGAAGTGCCACAGCGGGCTCGCAAAAGGGTCCCCGTCGAGCCGCTGCATCCAGAAGTCCGCCAGAATCTGCAATATCTCTTCCTGCAGCCCCTCGCCCGACTGTTCCTCGTCCTGCAGATGCGCCCAGAGCAGCTCGAGGCTGGCCCTCTGTGCATGCGTGAAGCGAAAGCCGTGTTCGGCAAACAGCGCATCCTCCTCCAGCGAGAGCACGTTAAGGCAATAGCATAAGAACCGCTTCACATATACCAGGTAGCGATCCATGCTGGTCTTCTCCTGCAGCGGCCTAAACGGTCGGCTGTGCGCATCGTGAGGGTGGGGGCTAGCTAGGAGCAGGCGGGTCATCAGGGGCATACTCTTTAACCCGCCGATGCAGCGGTCGAAGAATAGGCGATCTAGAGCCGTGGCCATCCATCGCAGCTCGTCGTCGTCACGGCCGGCCATCCTGCTGCAGGCTTAGATATCCACCAGATTCCTCCCGGCGAAATGGGCTGACCAGCCGGTCCTCTTCAGCCAGTTCGTCGTCTCATGCCTCAGGATCCCTTCCTCCATGACCTTCTGCATCTTCTCCTGCTCCTCCTACTGCAATGACCACCCTTAGGTAATATCGGCGATCATCATCTGATCTTCCGGGTGCGTCTACTGCCTATCGGCCATCATCGCTCTTCTCCCCCTGCCCACCGGCGTCAGAGGATCTCCTGCTGCCGAGACAGCATCGCTGCCGCCGATAGAGACGCCAACGCAGAAGTAATAAATCGCCCTCTTTGGTCCTATAAAGAAGGTCTACAGATAGACGCTGGTCCAGAGGTCCGCCCGCGCCCTGGCTCCCTTCATGTCGTGCTCGTCGTTGAAGTGGACCCGTAGGCACTTCCAGCTCGGCGTGAGGTGCCTGCAGCCCGGCCAGGTGCAGGCAAAGCCCCGGTGAACAGTAAGACCCTTGACGGCCCGGGTCGGGTTTGACGCATCGTGCTGGACGAGCTGCTCCGATGCCGGTCCCTGCAGCTGTAGACCCTTATGGCGGCGGACGAGATCGCTGCGGGCCCGATGGTTGATGTCTGGGTGACGGTCCCTCAAGTGACCCTCGAGGTTGCGGACCGCATAGCCATGGAAGACGCAGATCAATGACTAGTACTCGCCGTTATATATAAGCCACTCTTCGCCCAGTTCGGTGCCTTCTGCATGATGATGATGATCATAATCATGATCATGATCATGACTGGCGGACTCTCTTGTGTCTCCCTGGTGCTCTGGCCCGTTGCTGCCGGGGGAGTCTATTAGACGCGCCCGGACCATCATAGTGGGTAGCTACTTTCACTAAGGCTCTCTCGAATGAATAGTAGCTGCTGGAATCTACTCTCTATCGTCATCACTTGCGCCTCCACCTAGCATATATTATTATTGCAGTTAGGTATATATCATAGACGCGCCATATAATGATAATAATAATGATGATGATGAGATTAAGCTTACTTACTCACCCAGTCGTGACAAAGGCTGGCCTCCCGAGACGCATTCTATTAGATTTCCCTCCTCTCTTTGCTTTTTCCTTAACCCTGAACTTACCCGTCCCTCACCCTGATTAGCTGCAGTATAAAATAGTAGTTTGGCACTGGTAGTTTAGCCCCCCTGTCCGCGTCCGGGACCCACCCCCGCGTGCATCCCTACATATTCATTGGTCCGTGCCCCTAACCCCAGATGGTAGTTTGGCCCAAACTACCACTGGCCTCCCGGTTAGGTTCCTTTAGAGGTTCTAGAGGTTCCTTTAGAGGTTCTAGAGGTTCCTTTAGAGGTTCTAGAGGTTCCTTTAGAGGTTCTAGAGGTTCCTTTAGAGGTTCTAGAGGTTCCTTTAGAGGTTCTAGAGGTTAGGGTCAGGCATTGGGTCAGCTATAGATAGAAGCCCTTCGGGCTTCTATAGAGATTCTAAGGTCTTCTATAGAGGTTAGGGTCATGGTTAGGGTCAGGCATTGGGTCAGGGTTAGGGTTAGGCATTGGGTCAGCTATAGATAGAAGCCCTTCGGGCTTCTATAGAGATTCTAAGGTCTTCTATAGAGGTTAGGGTCATGGTTAGGGTCAGGCATTGGGTCAGGGTTAGGGTCAGGCATTGGGTCAGCTATAGATAGAAGCCCTTCGGGCTTCTATAGAGATTCTAGAGCTTTCTATAGGGGTTAGGGTTAGGCATTGGGTCAGGCATTGGGTCAGGGTTAGGGTCAGGCATTGGGTCAGCTATAGATAGAAGCCCTTCGGGCTTCTATAGAGATTCTAAGGTCTTCTATAGAGGTTAGGGTCATGGTTAGGGTCAGGCATTGGGTCAGGGTTAGGGTCAGGCATTGGGTCAGCTATAGATAGAAGCCCTTCGGGCTTCTATAGAGATTCTAAGGTCTTCTATAGAGGTTAGGGTCATGGTTAGGGTCAGGCATTGGGTCAGGGTTAGGGTCAGGCATTGGGTCAGCTATAGATAGAAGCCCTTCGGGCTTCTATAGAGATTCTAGAGCTTTCTATAGGGGTTAGGGTTAGGCATTGGGTCAGGCATTGGGTCAGGGTTAGGGTCAGGCATTGGGTCAGCTATAGATAGAAGCCCTTCGGGCTTCTATAGAGATTCTAAGGTCTTCTATAGAGGTTAGGGTCATGGTTAGGGTCATACATTGGGTCAGGGTTAGGGTCAGGCATTGGGTCAGCTATAGATAGAAGCCCTCTGGGCTTCTATAGAGATTCTAGAGCCTTCTATAGGGGTTAGGGTCATATATTGGGTCAGGGTTAGGGTCAGGCTTTGGGTCAGCTATAGCCTCGGCCAAGGGCGTAAGGCAAGGTGACCCTCTCGGACCTCTTCTTTTTTCCCTTGCCTTTCGACCTACCCTAGAGGCCCTAGCTAGGAAGCTACCTAGGGCAACCTTAGTAGCTTACCTAGATGACCTCTATATACTTAATAAGGCTCCGCAAGGCACCTTAGAGGCAGCTAAGGAGGTCTTAAAAGGCTCCCCTTTTAGCCTTAACCTAGCTAAAAGCAAGGAAAAGGCTATAGAGGACCTTAAGCTAGAAGGCTTAAAAGCCTTAGGTACTTATATCGGCCCTATCCGGCCTAAAAGAACCTTCTTGCAAGAAAAGCTAGCTAC
>NW_003315838.1:0-3742 GCF_000151355.1 Fusarium vanettenii 77-13-4 | reverse complement strand
CTTAAGAGAGGCTGCCGAAGAAAAACGCAGAAAATATAGGTCTCTCGGGGCCTTTTTTCAGCCTCTTATTATCTCAGCAGGCGGCCTTATGGACCTAGAGACAGCTAAGACCTATCAGAAGCTCCAGGACCTTATTGGCCCCCTTGCGGCTAACCAGCTAGATTCCTCTATTAGCCTTGCCCTGATGAGGACTAGGGCGACCTCTGCGGCTTCTATAGCCCGAGATACCCCTAGTAACCTAGCTAGGTCGATCTGGAATACCCCTAGGGCTTCTTAAGGCTTTTCTTTATCCTTTACCTTTTATCTCTTATCTCTTATCTCTTTGCCTTTTTCTTATTAGCTATACCTCTCTCTTTTAGTTATATCTCTATTTCCTAGCTATACCTCTCTCTTTTAGTTATATCTCTATTTCCTAGCTATACCTCTCTCTTTTAGTTATATCTCTTTTTCCTAGCTATATCTCTCTCTTAGCTATACCTCTTTCCTAGTTATATCTCTTATGCTTTTTCTTTTATTATTTCTTAGAAAAATCTCCCCTCTTTTATCTATAAGCTATATCTTAGCTAGAAGAAACCCCTAGGGCAAAATAGCTTAGATAGTTAATAGTTACTCTGTTCTAACCCTAACCCTTAAGTTTATTAATAAGAAATAACTTAGCTTTAATAAACTTTACTTACTTAATAAAATATAACTTTTAGTATTAAAAGAATATATTAAAGATATAATATAGAAAAAATATATTAAGAAAAGTAAATTATTTATTAAATACCTTATTATATTTATATTAAAAAAAAATAAAAAGCTCTAATTTTATATTAATTTTAAAATACTTAATATTATTATAATTAAGGATTATATATTACTACCTCTTATTAGCGAGTTAAAAGATTAATTTTTTAGAATAAAGTATTTTATTATATTTAATCTTAAAGGAGCCTATAACCTTATTTAGATTAAGGAAGGATATAAATAAAAAACCGCTTTTTATACTAAGTATAGATTATTTAAGTACCTTATTATGCCTTTTAGATTTATTAATATACTTATTATATTCTAATAAATAATTAATAATATACTATGAGAATATTTAGATATATTTATTATATATTACCTAGATAATATCTTTATTTTCTTTATAATAGAAGAAAAATATATAGAATATATCTATAAGGTATTATAGATACTATAGAATACTAATTTATTAGTAGAACCTAAGAAAAGTAAATTCTATGCCTTAGAAGTAGAATTCCTTAGATATATTATCTCTTATAATGAGATATATATAGACCCTAAGAAAGTCTTAGTAATTAGAGACTAGAAGGAGCTAATTAATATTAAGGAAATATAAGCTTTCCTCGGATTTACTAATTACTACTATAAGTTTCTTAAAGTATTTAAAAAAATAGCTGCACTATTAATAGAACTTATAAAGAAAAGTAAGCTTTTTATATTTAGAAATAAAGCTAAGGATACTTTTAATAAAATTAAGGAATTTATCCTAAGCGAATTAATACTTAAGATATTTAACTTATCTTAATAAATCGAACTTAAAATAAATACCTTAGACTTTGCCCTAGGTGCCTAAATTAGATAATAAGATAATAAAAGATAATTATACCCTATCGCATTCTACTCCTATAAGCTATATAAAGTAGAACTTAATTACCCTATCTATAATAAAGAATTCCTTATAATTATTAATACCTTTAAGGAGTTTAGATATTACCTCTTAGGAAGCTAATATTAAATTAAAGTCTATATAGACTATAAGAATATTTCCTACTTTGCGATAACCTAAGAACTTAGCGGATAATAACTATAATATATTAAATACCTTTTAGAATTTAATTATATTATTATCTATATTAAAAGATTAAAAAACGGCTAAGTAGATGCTATTAGCTAAAGGCCTAACCTTAATATTAGAAAAGTCTAAACTAGAGGATAATTATTATATTTTACCCCCGAAGGATACTTATAATAATAAATAAGATAATATATAAAGTACCTATTAAAATTAGAACTTATTATTTATAAATAAGATAGAGTTATTAGAATACTCCACCGAATCGTTAGAATAACCTATATAATAGAACCGGGTAATTTACTCCTTACGAAGATCTTAGAATATAATAAATAACTCTTAAGTGATAGAAGAATAGATAAGTAATAAGTACTAGAGAAATTATAATATAGCCTTATATGTAAAATATATAATTACTAATTATATAGATATTAAGGAATTAATAAAACCCTAGAATAAGTTAAGATAATATATACCTTTCTTAATATAAAGAAAATTATTTTAATAATTATTAATTAATATAACCTTTATGCAAAGACTAAGGCATAATATTATAAGCCTTATAATAAATTATAACCCCTATTAATACTTTAGCTACTATGGGAAGCTATTATAATAGATTTTATTATTAAATTACCCCTATTAGAAGAATTAGCTACTAGAAACCTCTATAATAGTATTCTTATTATTTTAGATAAACTTATAAAATTTTCTTATTTTATACCCTATAGAGAATTAATAATAGCTAAAGAATTCGCTTATTTTTTTTATTTTTATATTACTAAGAGATATAATATATTACTTAAAATTATTATAAATAGAAGATTATTATTTATCTTAAGGTTTTAATAAAGCCTTATAGGATACTTAGGAATTAATTATAAGCTCTCTATAGTATATTATAAGGAGATAAATAGCTAAATAGAATATATAAACTAGATATTAAAATAGTACCTTTAATGCTATATTAACTATAAATAAACTAACTAGGTTAAGAAGCTATTAGCTACTTAATTAGCCTATAATATAGCTATAAATAAAAATATAAAGACTATACTAATATATATAAACTTCGGATTTATATTAAATACTTATTAATAATTACGAGATATTATTATTAACCCTAAAGTAATCTTTATTAGCGATTAATTATATAATTTATATAAAGAAATAAGGATAGAACTTAAGTTTATTAAGAATAAAATAATAACTTATATTAATAAGAAAAGGATTAAGGGATTAACCTTCTTAAAGGGAGATATAATCTACCTCGTAATAAAAAATATTAAAATAAAATAATAAAATAAAAAACTTAATTATAAGTATATTAGATTATATAAAATTAAATAAAAAATCTTAAGATATAACTATAAATTAGATTTATTACCTAAGGTTAAGCTTTATTTAATCTTTTATATTTTATTACTTAAATTAGCATAAGATATTATTTAAGTAAAAATAAGTAATAAGCCCGATATAGAAATTAATAAACTAGAAGAATATATTATAGAGGCTATCCTTAATATAAATAAAATTAATAATAAAATAATATATTTTATTAAGTAAAAATATTACCCTAACTTAGAAAATATATAAGAACCCTTAGAATACCTTATTAATATATAATACCTTCTAAAAAACTTCTATTAATAATACTAAATATAGGCTTATTAAGACTAATAGTATTCTAATTAATTAAATTAATAGCCCTAAAAGAATATACCTCTATAATAGTAGATAATTCCTCGCAAAGCTCGCCTAACTCCTCTAAGGCATATAGGCTACGCTTAAAGGCCTTATTATTATATACTTTAAGTAACCTCTTCTATTTCTAGATATAAGTAAGCTTAGCTATTGCCTCCTCTAAGGTAGCCTCTATCTTAGCCTCCTTATCTTTTAGGTATTTATATTGTTAGATATTTTTTATAACTATAAAAG